>NC_049906.1:29249817-29488450 GCF_001411555.2 Juglans regia | reverse complement strand
TTATGACCCTTTGTAAGTATTTTTACAGGATTATTCCTTCACATAAGTTGTTCTTCTTTGAGTCTAGTTTCCGTGGATATCTTATTAGTCTCATTTCATGCTCATTTGATCAGTCAAAAGTATTTTTAACCATAGAAAGGTCATTCTAGACGCGAAACTGGAGAGTATGTTATGTTTTGGAAGTTTTGACCAAGCTAATGGACATATCTTGGTCCGAAAATTTTATGGAGTCTTGTTAGCATGTGTTTATGAATGTTCATTGAGGTTTTGTTGCTTGAATAAAGCTTTTGATGATAGATTTTCTTAGAGTTAGAAACTTGAAAACTGGAAGTGGAAAAACAGTTTCTGTTTTGTGAAAGTTTGAATATTTCGTGGTTTAATCTTATTCAAAAGGCTTTGATATTTTTATATGATGATCCTAAGCCTCTTATATACATGTTAGGATGTTATTTCGAAGATATTTAGTATTAGTTTTAAAGATATGATTTTCTATGCAAGAGGATTTCGGTTAGGCCTAAACTTTGATGTTTTTGAGTTAGATCCATGTTTTATTAAATTTTAGCCATGTGATTTTAAGTTTGATGGTTGGATCTTCCTTAGGACACATTTTTAAACCATGTGATGTGTTAGTTTGAAGATCACATGTCGTTAAGCCATGAATAAAGAGATTGATCAAAATTAGTTGGGAAAAACAGTTTCTGTTTTGGACTAAGTTTAAAACCAAAAACTCCAAGTGTTGTTTTGTGATTTTTAGTGAGTTTGGTTGTGAATTTAAAACATGTTTGATCTTAGGATGATGTTATGAATATGTTAGAAGTAAGATTTGAATTTTTAGAATTCTTGGAGATGTTTTTATTAAGGTCAAAACTTGTGATTTAAGGTTTACTTTTTGTTAAAAAGTTTGGGTCTTTTTACAAAAGGTTTGGTGTTGATAATTAGCTTTTTCTTAATGAATATTTTTTAAGTCTGTTTTTAAACTTAGGATAGGAAGATCTTTGTTACAAGATTTTGGTTTATTCATGAGTTTTGAAGTTGGAAGAAATTACAACCAAAATCAAGAGAAATGGTCTATGAATGTTTCGGCCATTGCGAGTTTTCCATAGTTGTGATTGGTTTTAAATTTTTCTGAGTTGATATTTGAGTTTGGGACAAAATTTACATGAGGAATGTAAATTTTGGTAATTTTTGGAATTAGGATGTGAAATCCTTAAGTTATGGGTAAAATGGTCATTTGCCCACATGTAGAGGGTAAAATTGTAATTTTACTCTAGTTGTCTCTTTTCACATTTCTAATTGCTAGTAATTAATTTCTAACTTTTAGAATATTCTCTTACAGTTCTTCGTGTTTCGCGCTTTATTCTAGTAGAACGAGACGATCGAGGTAAGTTAGTTTTTAACTTACTATCAGTTTAATGTGTATGAGTAATAAGTAAGGGAACCAAAGAGTATGTATGCATGTTATCATATGTGCCATGCCAAGTTATTACATATTTATCTGTTACACAGAATTTATTCTGTCATGAATTATTCATCTATTACACAAGATATTCTGTTACGTATTCCTATACATTGCAAGTATGTCATGTTAAGTTAAGTATGCCATCTATTACATGTATTTCATGTCACGTAATATTCACTGTCACATGTTACACCATGTTAAGAAATGTTGTCTGTTATATGGTATGCCATGTTACGAAATGTTGCATGTTACATGTATGCCATGTTATGAAATGTATTCTGTTACATTTATGTCTTGAAGTATGTCATGTCTGTCATCTTATGTTCATGTCATGTTATGCTACGTCAGGACTTTTGTCTTTTATGTTACGATCATGTTACGTCACGTTACGAAATGTCATGTATGCCAGTTAAGTTATTCATGTCAATCACGACCCTAAGCGCTAGGATGGGGTAATATCCTAGTGGAACTCCTTTGTTCACGCTGGAGTGTCTAAATAGGTGTGAAATTCTCTGGGTTGACGAAGTACAGTCAACAGGTTGCGAATGGGGCCTAATTAGCTGGTCACCGGAGCGCGCCAGGCACTAACGCCGATGGTGCCACACATTATGTTACGTGTCTCCACAGCAAGTGTGGCATAAACAAATAAGTCATGGGGCCACAACAACTGTGGAGCATGAAGTATGGGGCCACAACAACTGTGGAGCATACACTACGTGAGACACAGCAATTGTGACACGTAGAATACGTGGGGCCACAACAACTGTGGAGTACGTATTAACGCACTCACAGCTGGTATAGACACCTATGATGTGATGCGGTAATCGGCAGGGACACACGGCTCAAGGGGACCTGTGTAGCACCCATATGGTCACGTTAATGATTAAGTCTACTGAATAAGATTCCAAGTTCAAGTCATGTTTCACGTTATGTTATGTTCAAGTTTACGTTCACGCAATCATGGTAATCCCATGAGACAAGAATATGTTTCAAGTTCATGTTATGTTATGTTCATGTTCACGTTATATTCCAAGTTCACATTTATGTTATGTCATGCTCTGGTTCAAGTTATGTTCAAGTTCATGTTCAAATTATGATGCCCACGTTCATAGTTGTTTCAAGTCCACAGTATTTCAAACAATGCCATGCTGTTTCAAAGTCCATGTTGCTATGTTTCAAGTCACGCTCATAAGCTTCAGCCACCCTGCTGCCGCTATGCTGCGTTGTATGTCAAGCGAAGCAGATTACTTATGATTTGATTATGTATTCATGCTTTTACTATGCATGCAGATGATAACTCGGTGGTGGGAAATTTTCTTTCATAATCAATGATTTATAATCAAATCTCACCGCGGATAGTCCCTAAATCCGCCTATTCCCCAAAATGTAGATTTTGTTATAGGATAAGGAGAAATTGGAATCGGAACCGATCGCTTACGTAGATGGTAGTACATGAGTTACCTCTATTACTTGTGACGCCTCAAATTCGCTTTGACGGACGGACATTTTGAAGTGTCGGTATACGCAACACAAGCAAGTTACTCCGCCTGCTCATGATACATATAAGATGGAACATCTTCTAAATGATGTATATATATAGCATTATGCAATATTCATGAAGGATAATTTTTTTTTTTTCTACAAGGCTCACTATACCAAACTAAAATATCCCAAATAATACGATTCTATACTTTTTTTTTAAATCTATTAATACTAGAAACAACTAAGACGCTAAATAATAGTCCATAAGGTTGTGATCAAAAGAGTGCTGGAGATTGAACTCCACCTCAATACAAGTAGCACCGAGGTGCAACTATTGTAATGCATCTACGCCTCTAACTCACGCTATATTCTGGGTCAAGCTTCCAAGCCATTATTCATTCCCGGTTCTCCTTCAGATCCTATAACAAAATCTACCATTCGGGGGGAATGGTAGTTAGGACTACCATAGTGAGATTTGATTACAAATCTCAGCAAGTTAACAGAAAACTTCCACACAGGTTAATGATGCATGCATGGCAGTAAAAGCATCAAAGCATAATCAAATCATAAGTAATCATAGCATAACTTGACATACAACATAACATAACTGGCATAACTTAAACTGAAACTGAAGCTTAGCATGAACGTGACTTAAAACATAGCATGAACGTGAACTTGAAATATAACATGGACTTGAAACATAACATGAACGTGAACATGTATAATTTGAACATGAACTTGAAACATAACATAAACCTGAGCATGACATAACATAAATGTGAACTTGGAACATAACGTAAACGTGAACATAACAGAATATGAACTCGAAACATATTCTTGTCTCATGGGTTACCATGATTGCGTGAACGTAAACTTGAACATAACATAACGTAAACTTGAAACATGACTTGAACGTGAGATACATGAATTTAAAATCTTATTCAATAAACTTAATCATTAAAGTGACCATATGGGTGCTACACAGGTCCCCTTGGGTCGTGTGTCCTTGTCGATTACCGCATCACATCACAGGTTTCTATACCAGCTGTGAGTGCGTTAATACGTACTCCACAGTTGTTGTGGCCCCACGTATTCTACGTGTCACATTTGCTGTGTCTCACGTAGTGTATGCTCCACAGTTGTTGTGGCCCCATACTTCATGCTCCACAGTTGTTGTGGCCCCATGACTTATTTGTTTGTGCCACACTTGCTGTGGACACATGTAACATAATGTACGGCACCATCAGCGTTAGTGCCTGGCGCGCTCCAGTGACCAGCTAATTAGACCCCATTCACAACCTGTTGATTGTACTTCATCAATCCAGGGAATTTCACACCTATTTATACACTCCAGCATGAACAAAGGAGTTCCACTAGGATATTACCCCATCCTAACGCTTAGGATCGTGATTGACATGAATGACTTAACTGGCATACATGACATTTCGTAACGTGACGTAACATGAACGTGACATAAAAGATAAAAGTCCTGACGTACCATAATGTGACATGAACGTAAGATGACATACATGACATACTTCAAGACATAAATGTAACAGACTACATTTCATAACATGGCACATATGATAACATGCATACATACAATTTAGTTCCCTTACTTATCACTTATACACAATAAACTGATAGTAAGTTAAAAGCTAACTTACCTCGATCGTCGCATTCTACTAGAATAAAGCGCGAAACAAGACGAACTATAAGAGGGTATTCTAAAAGTTAGAAATTAATTACTAACAATTAGAAATGTGAAAAGAGACAATTTAGAGTAAAATTACCATTTTACCCTCTACATGTGGGCAAATGACCATTCTACTCCTAACTTAAGGATTTGACATCCTAATTCCAAAAATTATCAAAATTTACATTCCTCATGTAAATTTTATCCCAAACTCAAATATCAACTCAGCAAGATTTAAGACCAATCACAACTATGAAAAACTTACTATGGCCGAAACCTACATAGGCCATTTGTCTTGATTTTGGTTGTAATTTTTTCAAGTTTCAAAACTCATGAATAAACCAAAATCTTGTAACAAAGATCTTCCTATCCTAAGTTTAAAAACACCCTTAAAAATATCCATTAAGAAAAAGCTAATTAACAACATTAAACTTTTTGTAAAATGACCCAAACTTTTTAACAAAAAGTAAACCTTAAAAAGTAAACCTTAAAACACAAGTTTTGACCTTAATAAAAACATCTCCAAGAATTCCAAAAATCAAATCTTACTTCTAACATATTCATAACATCATCCTAAGATCAAACATGCTTTAACTCATCAAACAAAACTCACCAAAAATCACAAAACAACACTTAGAGTTTTTGGTTTTAAACTTAGTCCAAAACAGAAACTGTTTTTCCCAACTAACTATGATCAATCTCTTGATCCATGACTTAAAGACATGTGATCTTCAAACTAACACATCACATGGTTTAAAAATGTGTCCTAAAGAAGATCCAACCATCAAACTTAAAATCACATGGCTAAAATTTAATAAAACATGGATCTAACTCAAAAAATCAAAGTTTAGGCCTAACCAAAATCCTCTTACATAGAAAATCATATCTTTAAAACTAATACTAAATATCTTCGAAATAACATCCTAACATGTATATAAGAGGCTTAGGATCATCATATAAAAATATCAAAGCCTTTGGAATAAGATTAAACCACGAAATATTCAAACTTTCACAAAACAGAAACTGTTTTTCCACTTCCAGTTTTCAAGTTTCTAACTCTAAGAAAATCTATCATCAAAAGCTTTATTCAAGCAACAAAACCTCAATGAACATTCATAAACACATGTTAACAACACTCCATAAACTTTTCGGACCAAGATATGTCCATTAGCTTGGTCAAAACTTCCAAAACATAACATACTCTCCAGTTTGACGCCCAGAATGACCTTTCTATGGTTAAAAATACTTTTGACTGACCAATGAGCATGGAATGAGACTAATAAGACATCCAAAGAAACTAGACTCAAAGACGAAGAACTTATGTGAAGGAATCATCATGCAAAAATACATACAAAGGGTCATAAATGGCCACGTAAAATGTCCCAAAAATCTGCCCGGGAGAGCTCTTTTGGGTTTCTCTCTAAGAACAGGGGAAAAGAAGTGATAAAATGGAATGAAAAGTGCCTTGCACGACTATAGACTCCTGGAGGGGGAAGTTGTGGGCTGGAATGACCCTTGATTGGAGGTGGCTATGTGACATAAAGTGGAGAATAGTGAGGTGCAAAGACTGCCTGCAGTAGCTGTGAAAGATGGAGGTTGATGGAGTGGATTTCTCCTTCACATCAAGGCACTATTGGGTGCAGCCAATGCAGTGGATGGTCTGCCATGTGGGGGAGGAAACTTCTCGCAGAAGCTTTGCCAAGGTGGCCAATTTCGTGGGCCTTGGTGGAGCCCACCAAAGTGGGCTTCAATTTGGGGTTAAAAGGGGGTTTGGTTAGGTTTTGAGATGCTATCAAGTCCAAAATCAATTTTTCTTGGCCCAATCAAATTTAGAAGGTTTAAAAGGTTGGATAATGATGTCATAACAATGATTTGATTAATTAATAGCATGTGGAAGTGATTTAATTAAGTGATTAAACACAGTGCTAGAAATCGGATTAAAAAGGGTTTGGAGGCTAACTTTAGGGTTTGGGAAAACCATTTAGGGTTTTGGTTTCAACCAAGCTTTTGGAGTTTCAATTGGATTCCAACCATTTAGGATTTTGCTAGGGTTGAAATCCTCTTTGGTTTGGCACAATTTTGTTGAACAGATGAAGCACAGTTTTGCTTAGGTGGCATGATCTCACACCTTGATTTCTTCACAAATCTATCTAATGGTTCTTCTTTGTGCCAAGTGTCTAATACCATTTACTATGTATGGTTAAGATCTTGCCAAGTGTCCAAATAAAACTTCTCTAACCTAATTTGGACATTCCACACTGTGATTTTGAAAACACTACAATGAGTGCGCTTATCGAGGTTACTATTCACTCCAAAAAAAATACATAATAAACTTAGTACTAAAAATTTCTAAATATTCATATTAACCTATAGTGAAAATCGTTTACCGAAATTCAACCCTGAAGTGCCCCTAAAAATAATTTCACAATTTCCAACAGACATTTCGTCTGGAATTATGAAAAATGGTTATTGCGCCATAAAATCTTAAATAATCCACTGAGTCTGTGACGCCCCAAAATTTCGCTTGGGATCGGACGGACATTTGAAGCGTCGAGACATGCAACACAAGGTTACCTGCCCCCGTTCATGACATATAAGATGCAATATTCCTAACATGCATCTAGCATTATACAATATTCGCAGCGGATAATTTTTTTTTTTTTTTTTGCAATACTATGCACCAAACTAAAATATCCCAATTACTTAAAACATAATTGATACATAAAGATATACTGAACAACTAAGATCACAACACTAGTCCAAAATGGTTGTGAACAAAAGAGTGCTGGAGATTGAACTCCACAAAATACATGTAGTAATCTAAGGTAACTACATCTACGTCGCCTTGTTGCTTAGTCGACCGTTTCTAGTTAGTCAACTCCTGGTTCTCCTTCTGATCCTGTAACAAGATCTACCATTCGGGGGGAATGGTAATTGGGACTACCACAGTGAGATTTGATTACAAATCTCAGTAAGTTAACAAAAAACTTCAACACAAGTTAATGATGCATGTATGGCAGTAAAAGTATAAATGCATAATTGAATCAATAGAAAAACATAACTTATCTTGACATATCATGGCATGAAATAATAAACATAACGTAACTTGACATAACATGAAGCTGACATAACTTGAACTGGACTTAAACTTAACTTGATGTGACATGACAGGTACGTGAACTTAAAACACATGGACTTGAAGCATAGCATAACATGAACTTGAAACATATTCTTGTCTCATGGGATTACCATGATTGCGTGATCGTAAACTTGAACATAACATAACGTGAAACATGACTTGAACTTGGAATCTTATTCAATAAACTTAATCATTAACGTGACCATATGGGTGCTACACAGGTCCCCTTGAGCCGTGTGTCCCTGCCGATTACCGCATCACATCACAGGTGTCTATACCAGCTGTGAGTGCGTTAATACGTACTCCACAGTTGTTGTGGCCCCACGTATTCTACGTGTCACAATTGCTGTGTCTCACGTAGTGTATGCTCCACAGTTGTTGTGGCCCCATACTTCATGCTCCACAGTTGTTGTGGCCCCATGACTTATCTATTTGTGCCACACTTGCTGTGGACACACATAACATAATGTGTGGCACCATCGGCGTTAGTGCCTGGCGCGCTCCGGTGACCAGCTAATTAGGCCCCATTCGCAACCTGTTGACTGTACTTCGTCAACCCAGGGAATTTCACACCTATTTAGACACTCCAGCGTGAACAAAGGAGTTCCACTAGGATATTACCCCATCCTAGCGCTTAGGGTCGTGATTGACATGAATGACTTAACTGGCAGACATGACATTTCGTAACGTGACGTAACATGAACGTGACATAAAAGATAGAAATCTTGACGTAACATAACGTGACATGAACGTAGGACGACATGCATGACATACTTCGAGACATAAATGTAACAGAGAACATTTCATAACATGTCATACATGTAACATGCAACATTTCGTAACATGGCATACCATATAACAGACAACATTTCTTAACATGGCGTAACATGTGACAATGAATATTACATGACAAGAAATACATGTAACAGATGGCATACTTAACTTAACATGACATACTTGCAATGTATAGCATGTATAGCAATACGTGACAGAATATCTTGTGTAACAGATGAATAATTCATGACAGAATAAATTCTGTGTAACAGATAAATATGTAATGACTTGGCATGGCACATATGATAACATGCATACATACAATTTAGTTCCCTTACTTATCACACATACACATTAAATTGATAGTAAGTTAAAAGCTAACTTACCTCAATCTTCGCGTTTCGAGACAAAGCTCAAGTGCGATCACGAGAAACTGAAAGTAGTGATTTCTAAAAATTAGAACTTAATCACTAACAATTAGGAATATGGAAAAATATCAGCTTAGAGTAAAATTATCATTTTACCCTCTACATGTGGGAAAATGACCATTTTACCCCTAACTTAAGGATTTTGCATCCTATCTCCAAAAATCACCAAAATTTATATATCTTATGTAAATTTTGTCCTAAGCTCAAATATCAATTCAAAAAAATTTAAAACTAAACACAACCATTAAAACTCTATAGGTCCGAAACTTACAAGGCTATTTCCCTTGATTTTGTTGTAATTCTTTCAAATTTCAAAACTTATGATTAAACCAAAATTTTTCTTCTACTATACTCATAACATATTCCTAAGAATAATCATGTTTTGAATCATGAACAAAAGTCATCAAAATCACTAAAACCATACTTGAACTTTTTGGTTTTTCTTCTAAGTTCAAAACAGAAATTTGTTTCTAACTTGTTTTGATCAACCTCTTGATCCATGACTAATAAAGATGTGATCTTCAAACCCAAACATCACATGGTTTAAAAAGATGTTCTAAAACGGATCCAAGCTTCAAACTCAAGATCACATGGGTAAACATCAACCAAAACATAAGTTTAGCCAAGAACATCATCACTTTGGCCTAACCGAATATCTCCTTGCATAAAATTTCATATGTTCGAAACTAACTTCAAATATCTTAAAAATAACATTCTAACATGTATATAAGATGCTTAGGATCCTCCAATAAAAATATCAAAGCCATTGGAATAAGATTAAACCATAAAAGATTTAAACTTTCTCAAAACAGAAACTGTTTTTCCTCTTCCAGTTTCTAAGTTTCTAGACCTAAGAAAATATTTCACCAAAACTTTTAATCATGCGACAAATCCTCAACCAATAGTCATATACACATGTTAACAGTACTCCATAAAAATTTCGGACCAAGATCTATTCATTAGCTTGGTCAAAAACTCCAAAATATAACACACTCTCCAGTTTATCGCCCAGAATGACCTTTCCGGGGTCTAAACAACTTTTGACCAATCAAATGATCTCCAAATGGAACGAATAAGTTATCCACGTAAACGAGACTCCAAAATAAAGAACTTTCATGAAGGAATCTTGGCGAGAAAACACTTACAAAATCTTCGAAATAGGCGTTCAAAAGAGGCATGAAAAACTGTCCGAGAGTGTCTTTTGTGTTCTATGAAGGAAAAGTGTAAAGGAGAGCTGCTTTTCGTGGGAAGTGGACTGAAGAGCTTCTTACACAAGCTATGTAAAGTGATAGGACTGAATGAATGGTTGAGTGTTGGCCTTTTCTTCTCATAAAAATCAGACCAAGATCTTTTCTCAAGGTGGAGTGTGAGAGTGAAAGAGTGAGGTGGCCCTTTTGCTTTGTCTTTCTAGAACCTTCTAGGACCTTCTTGTACAGATCTGGCCAGCCAAGTGGGGGTACAAAACTTAGCCATGAAGCAATCCTATGGTGACCAAATTCGTGGGCCTTAAAGGGCCTAAACCGAATGGGCCTAAAATTTGGGGTTTAAAGAGGGTTTGGGTTGCTATCAAGCCCAAATCCAATATCACTTGGTCCAATCAATTTTTCAAGGTTAACAAGGTTGGATAATGATGTTCTAACACAAATTTGAAGGATTAATAGCATGTGGAAGTGATTTAATCAAGTGATTAAACACAATACTAGAAATCGGATTAGAAAGGGTTTAGAGGCCAACTTTAGGGTTTTGGGGAAACCGTTTAGGGTTTCGATTTCAACAAAGCTTTTGGGCTTTCAATTGGATTCCCACCATTTAGGGTTTCACTAGGATTGAAAACCTCTTTGGTTTGGCACAATTTGGTTGATCAGATGAAACAAAGTTTTGCTTAAGTGACATGATCTCACACCTTGATTCCTTCAAATCCAACAAACGTTCCTTATGGTGCCAAGTGTCTAAAATTATTCACTAAGTGTGGCTAAGATCTTGCCAAGTGTCCAAATAAAACTTCTCTAATCTAATTTGGACATTCCACACTGTGATTTTGAAACACTGCAATTGGTGCGCTTACCGAGGTTACTATTCACTCCGAAAAAGTGAATCATAAACTTAGACACTAAAAATTCCTAAATATTCATATTAACCTACAGTGAAAATATTTACCGAAATTCAACCTCGAAGTGCCCCTAAAAATAATTTCACAATTTTCAACAGACGTTTCGTCCGGAATTATGAAAATAGGATATTGCGCCATAAAATTCTAAATAATCCACTGAGTCTAATGGCGTGGACCATAATGCATTCTGACACTTCTAACCACCTCAAATAAATAAAACTCATATTTCTAGCACCATAGTGAGTGATAACACTGACTATGTTGACAGACTAAAACCTATGCGATTGGTCGATTCGTAAAAACTTATGGGGTTTTTACGAGATTCCTAATGTAAATAGAAATTCCACCAATGAATTTCTATCGGACTGTTACAGAGTCTAATGTCGCAGACCATAACTCATTCTGACACTTCTTACTATCTCAAATAATTAAACTCACAAATCTAGCACCATAGTGAGTGATAACACTGATTATGACGACAGACTAAAACCTGAGCAATTGGTCGATTCGTAAAAACTTATAGGGTTTTCACGAGATTCCTAAAGTCAATAGAAATTCCACCAATAAATTTCTAGCGGGCTGTTACAGGCAGGAATCGCAGACAGGACCATACCACCATCCTTGGTTACCACCATTCCTACCGCATGCACCGTAGGCGGGAATCACAGGCGGAACACAACCATCATCCTTGCTTACCATCATCCCTACCGCGTGCACCGTAGGCGGGAATCACAGGCGGGACTCTACCACCATCCCTACAATCTCTTTCCTTTCACATGAAAATTCAATTTTCAATAAACACATGAACATGAATGCAATTACACGAAAACTCAATTTCCATTTACAAACATGAACATGCATACAAACATGAACATGCGTGCAAATATGCAATGTACACGACATCAATATCCAATAACCAACAAATCCCAATATAAATCAATCACACAAATAACTCCATCCTCCAATCCAACTGACCCCCTTACTTCTCGAATTCAGTTCGGCACAACCAACCAATCACAGTAAATAAATGAGTTTGCGCAAAAATACATTTAAATCTCAAAATTTATTTGGGAAAAATACTTACAGCGCTTTATTATAATTTTCGAAGGATCACGGCAGTGCGTGGTAGTGGGCTGGTTGGAGAAGAAGAAAACGCATGGGGGAGAGAGGGGAGGCGTCATGCGCGTGCGGGGAGAAAGGAGAGAGAGAGAGAGAGAGAGAGAGAGAGAGAGAGAGAGGAGAAAAAGAAATGGGGGAAAACGAAAAGGAGAAGAAAAGAAAAAGAGGAAAAGAAATGAGATCCAATCCTCACATCTTGGTTCACACAAATAATCCAACGAAGACTATTTCAAAACAATAAATTTAAATAAAATAATTTAAACACAAAGACTAAGTAAAATAAATTAATTAAATCCAACAACACAATAATTTTAAAACCCACAAACAACTAATTTAAATTAAAGAACAATTTAAATGTAAAACAATATTTAATATTAAGAAAGCACACCAAAATATATTTCACAACTTAAAAAATCATGAAATAAACCAACGAGAAACTCAATAAATTTTAAAACAAGAGAACTAATATTTAAATTAATTAAAATAATCATTTAGTTAAAATACACTAAAATACGAAGTATCACACACTGTATATAATATCCAAACAGTCATTTCATTAATGTGCGCATCATGGTCTCCCCTATGGACCACCCATACACTCTAGCTCCCTTCGTCACACCACATGTAATGATCGAGCGTGTGATTTTGTAACAAGAGATTCCCAGTTTGTGCCCAACTCGTTTGTGGCCAAGCCTACTCTAGCGTCCGCCAGAAAAGAGGCAATGTCATTGACCAAAGAGCATTACTGTCTTAGCTTGGTCTCCAATGGAAGTATGCACCGCGTCACTCACACAAGACATTACACACCCAAAAATCACAGTTTTTTTTTTTTTAAATATTCATTTTATTAGGGAATGCACCATGGTCTCGTCGACCAACCAGTCTCCTCAGCCAATGACAACACCCAAAAAACCACAGTTTTTGTTTTGAAAATATTCATTTTATTAGGGAATGCACCATGGTCTCCTCGACCAACCAGTCTCCTCAGCCAATGACAACACAACCAGTGCCCACGACCAGAGATCTCCTCGACGAAACAACTCATCATCCAAACTCCATGACCATGCATGCTCCTTGGTCAAGATGCTCATCAACCACTTGCTCCACATTTGCTCGGACTCACCTCCTCTGCTCAGGTAGTAAATAACAAAAGGAAATAAAAAAAAATATGGAGCAAGATAGTGCAGAAATAACAAATAGTAGTAGGCAATTTCAGTAAACCGCCAGACAAACAGTAGTGAGAAATTTCAATCAAGAAGCAGACAAACAGCATCGAGCAATTTTGCTCAAGCAGCAGGCAAAAATCAGTCAAAGCGGCTAAATAAACAGGTTTGTCTCATTTAAAACTTATGTGAATTTTGTTTTCACTAACACGATTAATCCCAGTTCCTAGTAGCACGAAATCTCCAATAGCAACTTCCTTTCCCGAGAGGCACAGGGATGAGTGTAATGCCTAAGACTGCTCTGTACCTCTCACGGAGGAGTGCGAGTCAACCCTTGGCTACTCGAAGACTGAATCTCCACCAACTGAATCTCGATCAACGAAATCTCCATTAGCAACATACCTCCCCACGATGCAAAGGGATGAATATAATGCCAAAGACTACTCTATCCCTCTCACAGAGGAGTGTGGGTCAGCTTTCGGCTACCTGAATGTGGAATCTTCACCAGCAGAATCCCCACCAACGGAATTTACATAAAACGAAATCTCGATCAGCAACTTACCTCCCCGCGAGGCAAAGTGATGAATGTAATGCCTAAGGCTACTCTATGCCACTTGCAGAGGAGTGAGGGTCAGCCTTCGACTACCAGAAGATGGAATCTCCATCAATAACTTACCTTCCTGTGAGGCAAAGGGATGCGTGTAATGACTAAGGCTGCTCTACGCTTCTCGCAGAGAAGTACGGATCAGCCTTCGACTACACGAAGATAGAATCTCCATCAACGAAACCTTCATCAGCAACTTAAGTCCTCGCTAGGCATAGAGATGAGTGTAATGCCTAACGCTACTCTATCCCTCTCACGGAGGCGTGCGTGTCAGCTTTCTGGTACCTGAAGATGGAATCTCCACCAGCGGAATCTCCACCAATGAAATCTACATAAACGAAATCTCTATTCGCAAAATACCTACCCGCGATGCAAAGTGATCAGTGTAATGCCTAACGCTACTCTATCCCTCTCACGGAGGAGTGCGGGTCATCCTTCGAGTACCTGAAGATGGAATCTCCACCAGTGGAATCTCCAACAACAGAATCTACATAAACGAAGTCTCCATCAGCAACTTACCTCCCTGCTAGGCAAAGGGATGAGTGTAATGACTAAGGCTGCTCTATGCCTCTCATGGAGGAGTACGGGTTAGCCTTTGGCTACGCAAAGGGGGAATCTCCATCAACAACTTACCTCCCCGCTAGGCATAGAGAAGAGTGTAATGCCTAAAGCTACTCTATCCCTCTCACGGAGTAGTGCGAGTAAGCTTTCGGGTACCTGAAGATGGAATCTCCACCAGAGGAATCTCCACCAATGAAATCTACATAAACGAAATCTCCATTCGCAACATACCTCCCCGCGATTCAAAGGGATGAGTATAATGCCAAAGACTATTCTATCCCTCTTGCAAAGGAGTGGGGGTCAACTTTCAGCTACCCAAAGGCGAAATTTTCACCAATAGAATCTCCACCAACATAATCTATATAAACGAAATCTCCATCAGCAACTTACCTCCCCTCGAGGCAAACGGATGAGTGTAATGCCTAAGGCTAGTCTATGCCTCTCGCAGAGGAGTGTGGGTCAGCCTTCGGCTACCCAAAGATGGAATCTCCATCAGCAACTTATCTCCCCACGAGGCAAAGGGATGAGTGTAATACCTAAGGCTGCTTTATGCTTCTCGCGAAGGTCAGCCTTCGACTACATGAAGACAGAACCTCCATCAACAAAACCTCCATCAGTAACTTACCTCCCCATGAGGCAAAGGGATGAGTGTAATGCCTAACACTACTCTATCCCTCTCACAGAGGAGTGCAGGTCAACCTTCGGGTACCTGAAGATGGAATCTCCACCAGCAGAATCTCCACCAACGGAATCTACACAAACGAAATCTCCATTAACAACTTACCACCCCGCTAGGCAAAGGGATGAGTGTAATGCCAAAGGCTACTCTATGACTCTCGCGGAGGAGTGCGGGTCAGCCTTTGGCTACTCGAAGTTGGAATCTCCATCAATGAAATCTAGATAAATGACTTACCTCCCCACTAGGCATATGGAAGAGTGTAATGAATAGGGCTACTCTATCCCTCTCACGATGGAATCTACACCAACGAAACCTCCATCAGTAACTTACCTCCGGGCAAGGCACAGGGATGAGTGTAATGCCTAAAGCTACTCTATCCCTCTCGTGGAGAAGTGCGGATCAGCTTTCACCAACCTGAAGATGGAATCTCCACTAGCAGAATCTCCAACAACGGAATATCCATAAACTAAATCTCCATCAACAACTTACCTCCCCACTAGGTAAGGGGATGAGTGTAATACCTAAGGCTACTCTATCCTTCACGCAGAGGAGTGTGGGTTATCCTTCGCCTACATGAAGATGGAATATCCACCAATGGAATGTCCATAAAAGAAATTGCCATTAGCAACTTACCTCCCTACAATACAAAGGGATGAGTGTAATGCCTAAGACTGCTTTATGCCTCTCGCGGAGGAGTGCCAAAGATGGAACCTCCATCAACAAAACCTCCATCAGCAACTTACCTCCCCGCGAGGCAAAGGGATGAGTGTAATGCCTAAAGCTACTCTATCCCTTTCTCAAATGAGTGAGGGTCAACCTTCAGCTACTCGAAGACTGAATCTCCATTAGCAACTTACCTCCCCCCAAGGCATACTTATGAGTGTAAACCCAAGTCTACTCTATCCCTCTCGTGGAGGAGTGTGGGTCAGCTTTCGGCTACCTAAAGACGAAATCTCCACTAGTAGAATCTCCACCAATGGAATCTCCATAAACTAAATCTCTATCAGCAACTTACCTCCCCACAAGGCTAGGGATGAGTGTAATACCTAAGGCTATTCAATCATTCTCATGGAGGAGTGTGAGTCAGTCTTCAACTACCTAAAGATGGAATCTCCACCAATGGAATGTCCATAAACGTAATCTCCATTAGCAACGTACCTCCCCACAAGGCAAATGGATGAGTGTAATGCCTATGGCTGCTCTATGCCTCATGTGGAGGAGTGCAGGTTAGCCTTCGTCTGGCTGAAGATGGAACCTCCATCAACAAAACGTCCATCAGCAACTTACCTCCCTGCGAGGCTAAGGGATGAGTGTAATGCTTAAAGCTGCTCCGTCCCTCTCATGGAGAAGTGCAGGTCAACCTTCGGCTACCCAAAGACAAAATCTCCACCAACAGAATCTCCACCAACAACTTAGCTCCCTGCGAGGCACAGGGATGAGTGTAATACCTAAGGCTACTCTATCCCTCTCATGGAGGAGTGCGGGTCAGTCGTCGGCTACTTGAAGACGAAATCTCCACTAGTGGAATCTCCATAAACTAAATCTCCATCAACAACTTACCTCCTCACGAGGCAAGGGGATGAATGCAATACCTAAGGCTTCTCTACCCCTCTCATGGAGAAATGCGGGTCAGCCTTTGGCTACCTAAAGATGGAATCTCCACCGACGAAATCTACATAAACGAAATCTTCATCAACAACTTACCTACTCGCAAGGCTAAGGGATCAGTGTAATGCCTGAGACTACTCTATGCTTCTCGCGGAGGAGTGTGGGTCAGCCTTTGGCTATCCAAAGATGGAATCTCTATCAGCAACTTACCTCCTCGCGAGGCATATGGATGAGTGTAATGCCTAAGGCTACTCTATCCCTCTCATGGAGGAGTGCGGGTCAGCCTTCAGTTACCTGAAGATGAAATCTCCACCATCTGAATCTCCCCCAACGGAATCCCCATAAACTAATCTTCATTAGCAACTTACCTCCTCGCGGGGCAAAATGATGAGTGTAATGCCTAAGGCTACTCTATGCCTCTCGCGGAGGAATGTGTAACACCCCGTATTTTAGTGTAATTTTTACTGAAGGATTTTTATTATTTATTCAAAAATTTATCCTCTTATTTTAAAATTGGTTGGATTTTTAGTGAGTTTATTTCTATGATTTTAATTTGTTAATTTGGTGAAAATTATTTTTATGTGCTTTCTTAATATTTATTTAATGTTGTGCATTTAAATTGCTTTTAATATTTAAATTAATTACTGGGTGATTTAATTATTTCAATTTGACTTTACCATTACGTTTAAATTATTTTATTTAACTTATGGTTTTAAAATCGTTTCCGTTGGATCATTTTCGTGACCCAAGTTATGAGGATTGGACCTCATTTCTTTTCCCCTCTTTTTCTTTCCTCTCCTTTTCTTTTCCTTCTTTTTTCTTTTCTCCTTATTTCCTTCGGTTTCTTTCTCTCCCGCGCGAGCCCGACCCTCTCTCTCTCCCCGTGCGACTTCGGCCTCCACCCAGCCCGCCGCCGTGAGCCGGCGGTGACTCTCACCGCCCATCCCCTCGTGTTCCCCTCCCGCCGGTCGTCCTACCCCACCAACCCCACCTCCGTTCGTGCCGCCGATAGCCCCCACGAGATCCACGAAGCCGCGGCACTCTTTCCGCCGTTGCGCCGCCGTCGCGCCACCATTGGCCACCATCTTCCTACCACTTCATCCCCGACCTCTTGGCAACCCTTTGGACCCAACCCCAGCTCCGATCCGTCACCGGTGAAGCCCCACCAAGTCCATTTCCGATTTGTACGTTTTTGGCCTTAAACCACCATTTGCGCCGTCATCCACGGCAAACCACCACCACCATTGGCTTCACCGACCTCTCTAGGCCCTACCCTATCATTTTGGGGTTTTCGTTTGTCTCCGTTGAAAAGTGGGTATTTGTGACCCACGGCCACAGTGTATTTTACACTGTGGTGTTGCTCAGACGTCGCATTTTTTCAGCTTCGTGATCCTCCGGAAATTATCATATAGCGCTGTAAGTATTTCTCCAAAGAATTCTTGTGAATTTAATGTATTTGTGCACTAACGCATTTCACTGTATTTGTTTGACATGCCGGACTGAGTCCGAGGAGTACGGGGGTCGGATGGATTTGTGATTGGAGTTGTTGGTTTGATTGGATTGGATTGGTTATTGGTTATTGATGGATTTTGGATTGGTTGGTTCATGTGCATTTCATTATTTCATGCATGTTCATGTTTGTAAAGGAAAACTGGGTTTTCGTGTATTGCATTCATGTTCATGTGTTTATGAAAACTGGTTTTCATGTGAATGATTTGTTGGGTGCGTGTGTATCACGAACCCCAAGCCGAGATGGGGCATTATCTCGGTGGAGCTCCTCTGGTTACTCGGGAGCGGAATAAACTGAGTAACGTCCCCTGGATTGTCGCTGGGCGACAATGGGATCGGACGAGAGATTCGTGCCGACTCCGTGGTCCTTCTGCTGGCGGGGACTAGAGGATGTCTGGCCATGTACGCGCTGGGCGCGGAACTGGGCATCGCTCGTTGTGTAGTGGATGTTTCCCACTAACGTGTTGGGCGCGAAAGTGGGCATCGCTACGAAGCCAGGGTGTGCGGATGACCCATAGGGGAGATCATGGTGCATACATTAAAAATGGACTATTTTCTGGGAAAATAGCGTGTGTTGGATTTTGTGTAATTCATTTTCTGGGAAAATGTTTTACGGATTATTTTTGGGCCAAATGGGATTTTGGCGTGTGTTGGAAAATTAATCATTTTCGGGGAAAATGATATTTTGAGGAAAAATGCATATTTCTTCATATGCATGCATGTTGGTGGCATTAATGCATTTTTATTCCTGAGGATATTATTTTTTGGGTTATACTTACCTGCGGTACCATTCTGTGGTAACGCAGATTTTGATGCAGATGAGGAGGAGGAGGGCGAGCCTGAGGAGACGGCTCCGCCCGAGGAGTGATCTGGGATCACTGGTTATTGTTATTTTATTTTACCCTTTTGTATTTTTGGGACATATGTTAAACTTTATTTTGGGATGACTGTATAATTTTGTAAACTCTTTTACTGATGTTTACTTGTATTAAAATTCTGGTACTTAGTTGACTAATCCGCTGCGTTGTTATTGTACAATGTCGCTTGTACACACACTTGAGCACGTTTCGTTGGGATGTGTGACCGTGTTGTCATCATTCTGGCGTCTCGATTCCCGTGTTTCCTTACATGGGAGTCGGGGGCGCCACAGAATGTGGGTCAGCCTTTGGCTACCCGAAGATGGAATCTCCATCAATGAAATCTCCATCAGCAACTTACCTCCCCATAAGGCAAAGAGATGAGTGTAATTCCTAAAGCTAGTCTATCCCTCTCACAGAGGAGTGTAAGGAGGTAAAGAGCCACAAATTCCTTGGTCTCATCACCATAAAGAAATGTTCCCCGATTTTTGAATAAGACCGGACGCGGTATAGTAGTTTTCAAGTTTTGTTCCCACAACTCTTAACTGCTTGTGCATACGTACATGTATGAAATTTGATGTATTGGGTGAGAAATACAGGCACCCTTTCTAAAAAAAGAAAAAAAAATTAATTCACAATGTGCATTCAAGTAACATTTGAGCTTTGACGCATTGATATTGTTAAAAAAAATATCAGACACACAAGTACACTTTCTACTATGGAAGCAACAGCGAAGAATGGATCAAAGAATTTGTTAGGAAAGCAACTCCAGTGGCTAAAGATTCGTGCATAAAGGCCATAAACATTTCCATAGAGGTGTGTTGCATTCTAGACCCCAAAAGATGGGAGGAGGTCCGACATTTATCGAAAATCGGTTGTAAGGGAAAGGAAGATCCACACTTTTTGCGAAATTTCAAGTCTAGGTCTGATGGACGGTTTGCGTTGACCTACAACCAGTCAAAAGTGGTGCTCCATGATGGTGGGAGAAAGATCCTGAAGGTCTTGGAAGAGTTTCAGCAGTGGAAGAATAATGTGCCACTTAACGGCTTCGAACATAATTTCATTGCTCACTATCATGCAAGGAAGTTCCGACAGTATGACTAGCTATATTGACATCCTCCTTGATCGCTGCAGGAGAAGATATCGAGAGGGTATAAAATACCTGAATGGGTGCTAAGGATTGAACTGTAGTTGATGGCTAGACCTATCTGTCTATCGCAGTACTGTAGTTTATTTGTAATCAGTACCACTTAATTCAATCTATAATGCTGTAATATTAAAGGCCATCTTGAATGTCCAATGTAGTACCCTTGCCTACACCTGGAAGGGATCTAGTTTTATTTGCTATAAAGAATTGCCTGCAATGTAAGGAAATAAAACTCAATTCCATGAGAGGGACAAATTATTGAGGGTTGAGATATTGTCTTGGAATGGGCCCTTGGACTCGTGCTCTCTTGGATCAAACTTCAATGGCCTAACTTCATGTAAATCTCCAAAATCTGAGTCCAGCCTTTCAACACACTAATCCTCCTTAACGTTTAAAAAAAGGAACGTGCCCCTTAATCGGCTAACATCTTTTTTTTAGTAAGTAAAATAACATTTTATTTATAGTAGTAAATAGGCATAACTCAAGTACACGATCGGGGTATACAAACAACATACACCTAGTTACATAATAAGGATGTAAAAAGTGATACTAGAAAGTCATTGAAGCAAGCTACATAAAGTATACAGCTTGATACCCAAGGAAATAAATTATGGAAGAAAAAACTTCTTAGCTCATCTAGATAACGCTCATCATCTTCAAAGCTTCAATCATTCCTTTAAATCCATAAACACCATATGATACATTGAGGAATCATCCTTCATACATCGTCAATATGTGAATTGGCCCTACATCTTTGCCAACTTGCAAACAAATCCACCGCCTTGAACATTACCCAAGCAATGTCCGTTCCATTAAAGAATTCCACCCATAAGATTCTTGCTAACTCACAGTGAAGTAAAGATGATCCACCAACTCCCCACTATTCTTAATTATATATATAACACCAATCCATTATGGCGAGACCCACCCTTCTCAAATTATCCAACATCAAAATTTTCTCAAGAAATGTTGTCCAGCCCAAATAAGCAATCTTAGGCGACACCTTACTTTTACAAATAGACTTCCCAAGGAATGAAGCATAATTTTGGCTTGACAAAACCTTTATATAATGATCGTATAGAAAACTTCCTACTCCCTGTCTTCATCCAAAACATCTTGTCCACTACATAATGCCAAAATTCAAGGAATACAATAAATTGTAAAAAAACATAAAGAATTCCAATTTCCCAATCATGTGCAACTGTACTAAAATAAATCAGATTCACCATGTCATCATGAGTCATAAAAACAATAGCAATGTGCCAAATAAATTAGAATGTGTTAAGTTATTAAGTAGCAATTTCTCTCTCTCTTTCTCTCTATGTGTGTGTATCAATTCTCCTTGCCTTGAACTTCACCACAGCTCATGCCGTCACCGTGTATCATTTTCTGTTTATGTTGAATTGTGTGATTAGATTAGATCTTGAATTGATTTTGGGGGATAATTTTGGGTTCCAATCCAAAATCCTAAGGGCTCGTTTGGTTCCTTGACTACACTCAGTTCAACTAAATTCAATTTAGATTTAGACCTTTTTTAATATCCTAACACTCAACTCTCAAATCACTAAACTTCTCAACTTAAAACATCTTTACACATGAGACCCACAACCTTTTTTAACTCAACATCTCTTTACACGTGGGACCCACAACCTTTTTCAACTTCTCATAAATACATCTAAACTCATCTTAACATCCAAACACATATAAACTCATCTTAGGTGGGCCCTCACAAAACTCACTCTACCATCTTAACTCATTACTATTCATAGATCACTCTACCTTCTCAACTCATTACTATCCAATTGCAACCTAAAATAGTTTAGGGATTTGGATTGAACCCCTAGATGATTTTTGGGTGTTAGGTCAATTAGTTTAGGGTTTCAATTTGAAATCCAAATTTATGTTAGGGTTTCAGATTGAAACCCCAAAATAGGTTAGGGGTTTCAAAACCCCTAACCAGATCTATTTAGATTGGGGTCTCAATTTTGAGACCCCAAACTATGAAAAATTGAAACCCCAAACTAAATTGTGTGATTTTTATATAATTTTATTATGATTTTAAAAACCCTAAATTAGTTTAATATTTTGCATCATGTCAGGTGTTTGATTCTTTGTCAAAGCCGTGGATAATGGTGATTGTGCTAGTGTAGGTGATCATAATACAACTCGAAGTCCAAGCACTAGCACTAATGCTACCTCCCCTACACCTATTGTTACCCCTAGATTCGTGGGTCCACCAAAGAGAAAACATGTTTTCATTGTGTAGGAACATTTTACTAAATTAGAAGGTGGTGACCCCAATGACCCACAATAAAAATGTAATCATTATGGTGTTGTTTATGGATGTTACTATAAACAATATGATACTTCCTAGTTGAAAAATCATTTAGAAGAACAATGTAAGAAGTCCTATAAGACATTCAATACTTGAAAAGAATCAATCTAGATTGGAAATCGGACTTAGGAAAATGGCAGATGATAGTAGTGGGAGCATGTGTTGGAGAGGTTTGTGAAGTTTGACTAGAGGTGTAGGAATTCAACATAATAGACAAGCTACCCTTTCGTTTTGTGGAAGGTGAAGGGTTCCAAACCTATGCTACAGACTTGGAACCTAGGTTTGACATTCATTCTCGCCACACAATGGTAAAGGATGTTCTTATAATATAATGCATGGAGAAGAATTTTATAAAACATTTATTGAAAGGTCAAAGAGTTTGCCTCACTACTGATATATGGACATTGGTCCAAAACTTGAACTATATGTGTTTGACTGCTCATTTTGTAGATAATGATTGGAGGTTACACAAAATGATTCTTAAGTTTTGGAGGAGTTTGAGATCTTAGATAAGTGGAGGGATTACACCCATATGTGGAAGAATTTGGTATTTTAGCTTGGTGGAAAGTAAATGCTATCAAGCATCTCATCCTAGGAGAGATGTATATTTTGGTCATCCCTATTTCTACCAAAGTCTCAGAATCCACACTTCGCACCAGGGGCAAATATTGGATCTATTTCGGAGGTGGTAGACTTAGTGAAGAGCTACGAGGAGGAGGATAATGATCACCCAAGAAGCCATAATCGCTTTTAATTCATTTTTTTCTTTTGCTTATAGTAGATTGGGTTATATTATTTTTTATAAGTATTGAGTTAAATTTATTTGACAAACTTCATTTTGAAAACGGATTCTAGGCCTAGAAATAGGTGGCCTGGCTACCCACCCACTAGGGGCAAGTAATTGGCCTACTTTCAATGGTGAGTATGTCAGAGAAACAAAGTATTGTTTAATTTACTCTGTTGTAGCGGATAAAACTATCAAGAGAGCAGTTATTCAAACAATGATGAACCAAGGCCTAAGGCCATGATGGATTGCTGTGTGATGCACTTTGCTAGTATGGATTGGTTGAAAGAGAGTTTCACTTCCACTTTCGCATGATCTTTAGTTAGGCAAAGCAATAGCATAGAAAGATAACATGTGATAGGTGGATTGAGTCATAAACAAATAATTGTCAACGGCAGGATTGGCGTGTAGAGGCTAAGCGCCGCTGGGGGAAAATGAGCTTAGTCGGATGTAAAAGATCCCACAACTGATGGTTCCACTAGTGCCGCAATGACAACTAGAAGAAGTCTAAGGCCCGGCGGCACGTGGATCTCACGCACCATATAGGCTGCTTGTGAGCCAGATGCAATGCACTTTTTGATAATCTACTTCTACATGTTGATGGATTAGTGGCTAGAGAGTCTTGTGAAGCAACGTGTGTCGATTGTTGGAGGCTGGAAGACAATAGATCAACCCATCTCCATTCTATAGTTGGAAAGAATAGAAAATGGCCAATTCCTAGATGTACTGGAATGGATGAGGGATGGAGGAGCCAAACTCCACATCGTCTAGTAGGAGAAGTTGAATTATCTGGGTTTGGGTTTTTGCATGAGATGCTTTGGAGAGAGAGAAAGAAAAGTTTTCTATAGAATTGTAACTTATCTTACATGGGAGTGAGGTGTGATCACTGTGTATTAAATATTATATATATAATTGGAAATACAAATACTCGATTTCGAACATTTTTCTTGGGAAAGGAAGGTAAATATTCTAGAAAGTCATTGAATACCTTTTTTTTTTTCATATATGCCACCACGGTTTCATCTGGTGGCACTACTTTGCGCCCAGAAAGACTCCTAAGCTAGCTATCTTCATCATCCCATTCAATAATAATGTGGGAGAGTATAATTACACGTCAGGACGAGCTGAAAGGGTTAGAGGCTAAGACTATTCTCGGCCAGCCGTTATAAGAATTTTTCGGTGGTTACTGCTGCTGTATAAAAATGGTGGTTTTTCCCACTATGAATGGCCTTGATTCTTCAGGCTTCTTCAAATATCCAAACCCTTTCGATCATAGCATGTGTCATGTAATTCTCTCCCTTCGGAACAATTTTACCTTCTCTAAAAAAACAACACAAAACTTCAAACAGGTAATTGGGGTTAAGTCATTGAATACCTTACCCTAAGTACACGTACCATAAATAAAAAGAAATTAAATAAAAGTACCATAAATCTTGTAGCAACTGAAAGAGAGAAAAGAAAAATCTAGATCAAACTGCAAATTGTGACCGTATATGTTGAACAAGTGCAAAGATTTTTGAGTGAGAAGAAGTCATCATATAAATAAATATATATTTTTGTACGAGAGTGGGAGAGATTTCTGAACATGTTACAATGGAAGTGAAAGCTTTATACACCACAACCCATTCTTGCAGTAATGTTTAGTATGAAAAGAAAGAGAAAAAAATGACGAATGATGCTACTATTCATCCAAAATCTTGTCAACCCCACTCCTATATGATGATGTGTCACATTTCAAGTGGCGTTTTATATCAATCACTCAAGGGAAAGGTTTGGTCTACACAGAAATCTTCATTTTCCGGCCACGATGGATTGCCAATGGCCAAACAACCACCGTAGAAAGCTTTCTTGAAGTTTATATTTCATTTCTAAGCATACTGTCACATTTCTGAGTCGACTCACCCATTTATGTATCGTAACCTTTGAACGTTAGCTTTTCAAGTTCAAACGTTATGTCTTCTAAATGAGGAAGATGACATACACGTTGGCATGTAAATCATATAATGTGCGAATGTTATACAGTACATGTGAACATATTGAGTATACATGCAAACGTAAATTTTACATGCGAACGAACGTTTGTAACGTTTGCACGTTTGATCATTTAAATTCTTGAGCGGCACATACGTGTGAACGTTAATCTTACATGCAAATGTTATTTGTAATTCGTGCAAATGTAAAATCTTTCAGTTGCCATAAACCAAATATACATTCGAATCACTAGTTATGTACATTCACACGTATTATTAAATATGTTCAACAGCTTCTTTACGTGCGAATGTGATATGTATTATAAATTCGCACGTGTATTTGAGTCGTAACCTTAGAATGTTTGTCATATTGTGTTGGAATGCTTATATTGGATAAATCTAACATGTGAACGTCATAACTAGAACGTTCACACGTATACGCATATCCTTTGAACGTTATATTTTACGTTTGAATGTATACCAAAAATAATTTAGATTATAGTACATAATATGCATCATAATATTAATATTGCCCAAATTTTATTTTTCTTTCAGAATATGGCTCATCTTTTGACTACTAGAAAAAAGGGGGAAGGAAGGACAAGCAAGGACACATCTCAAATTGGGGCTCGAACAATAATGTCTGAATGAAAAATCATGATCAACCACTTTCACGATCTCATATGGCAGCAGAGCATTCGAGACGTGTTCGTTACGAGAGGTTGGATGAGTGTCTGCAGATTGAGGGGTATCATATACCCCACAATGGTTTGGTAGTTTTATATGCAAATCTCCTTTATGCCTAAAGATGCATCTTTTCACACCATGACAGTACGCAGTGTTCAGTTTGAGGTCTCAGCTAATGACATTGTCGAGCTTTTGGGGATCGGTCGCGTAGCTAAGATTTCGACTACAGGAGATGCTCAACCTATAGATGGATCCCGAGTAGATGCAGATGTAGGCACTTCTGCATCATCTGCCCAGTTGATCCATTAGAGGATGGGGATACTGATGAGGAGGATGGCAGGCGAGATGAGGATTTCTACATCGTCACTAGGACTGACTGAGATCAGATTGATAGGAAGAACTCCTTTAGCTAGGTACAACTCCTCCTGTAACGCCCCGTTCCTAAAGGTCCGGAGAGTTAACTCTTAATAATTAAAATCAACTTAAATAACACAATTGTAAAATCTAGAAATTCCATAAAATATTAATTAATTTAATCAATCCAAATATCTAAGTTCATCCATGGGGACAATAAAGAAAATATCAATAACATAAATTAAAAACTCTCTAAAACTCGAAATTATCCTTAACTCATCAAATCAAAATATCTGAAACATAAATTTGATTTACTAACTACGACTCTCAGATAAGCACTTGTACCCTCGGGCACTTATTCCACTCTGATCATCACATCTGCTGAAACTTTTTACTCTTGTTCTCCAGCTGAACCATCAAAAGTATCTGAAAAATATATGGAGATAAGGGATGAGTTATCAACAACTCAGTAAGCAGATGACATATACTAGTGTGTAAACATGAGCATTTACAGAGTTCAAAATGCAAAACAAAAATATTTTCTTTTAGAATGCAGAATCAGAATAATGTTTTCAAAATGCAGCGTCAGAACATATTATCAAAAATATCAGAGCGAAAGTTCGAAAATATTCATAATCAAAATCTCTTTGATATAGCATAAACTGAAACATCACATCTTATCTTATCATATCAGAACAAATACCATGTTTAACCCCCGTGGTAGGGTTGTGCAAATCCCGGTAGCTAACCAAACAGAAACAGAATGTGAATCTTTCCCTTATTCATTCTCAGAGCCCCAAGTGTACACATAGGAAAGACCACGTAGAAAACCACTTTGTTTCCAAAGTGGGTGTACCAGAAACAGAAAAGTTGGTACCAACCCGAACAGAGGCCACAGTTTTACACCCGTGGTGAGGTCAGAATGGAACAGAAATAGAAACAGAATGTTATGCCAGAGGTTTTCAAAACAGAACAAAATCATTACACAACATAATTTATGCACAAAATTTCATATTCGCTCACTTTTTCAAAGGTCAGAAACAGAATGTCAAAAATAAGCTCATGTCTACATCAGTCATGACAGAAAATAATTTCTTTTTAAACAGAATCTCATGAGTAATGCAGAACAAATAACTGAGGCAGTTCAAATTTATAAATTTTCCAAAAATAACCTCAGCTCATTTTATTTTAAATGCAAAGTCTAGCATAGGAACCTCACTTACCTGAACTTTCTAGTTTTACAGAAATTTTCTCAAAATGCCGAACAACTATTAATCGTCACCTATAACATAATAACATAAATTTCAAATTAATCATGTATTTCGATATTTAACCCTAAGGTTCTAAAATGACCTATTTTATTTCTTCAAAAAAAAAAAAAACTAACTTCACGTAATCCTAAAATATCGTTGCATTTTCTAAATTCACCAATGCCCCAATAATTAGTCCGAACAAAACACAAAATCTAACCTATTTATTAATGAGAACAATTTATAAAATTTGGGTAACATAATTATATCAAAATCTATTAAAGTAGACAAAACAAAAATACCATTTAATTAAAATAGACTTAATTAGTCTCTCTTTAAAGAATTCAAAATAAAAGTCTTGCACTACATTGTAGTTCTAGAAATATATTTTAAAAAAAACATAATAGTAGTAATACCATATTACAAATCTTTATTAATATCATTATGAAAATCATGTATTTTCTTAAATAAAATTAAACCGAGACCATTTACTAAAAATATAACCCATTTAAACATAACCCCAAAAATAAATCTCTCACCCGAAAACATAAATCTAGGAACTTTCCATATATATATATATATGTTAGGTTAAAACTGTCCATAAATATCATATATATTTAGTACGTATAATAAACTAGACTAACACACATACGGGATTCCAGTATGCAGCGGCAGCAACTTACCCAAGGGAAACCGAGGCACACGTGGAGGGGTGAGGAGCGACGGGGCTGGCTGGAGGGATTGAGGTGGCGGGATAGAAGAGCTGGAGTGCGGCGGAGACTCCGTCTAGCTGGGCAGCGCACGAGTGAACAAGAGGGTGTGGTGAGCGAGAGAGAGACGGAGCGAGAGTGATGTGCGAGATAGGAACAGAGATGGAGAGAAAAACACACGGAATACTCACCGAGAGGGCAGCGATGCGGCGGCAGCAAGGTGGTTGGGCAACAACAGGTCACGGAAAGGTTGGGGTGTCGGCGTCGCCGGGCTTCCCTTCGCCGTGGCTGGTGGCACCGAAACAAGAAAAAGTGCCCTGTTTTGAGATGCAAAAACAGAGGTCCTTCAGTGTGTTTGATGGTGGTGTTTTCCGACGTGGGTTCACGGCTGGGTCACGATGGTGGCTTATGGCAGCGTTGTGGAGGAGCATGCAGCGGCTTGACCTCCTTGGGAAGCTGCAGTTTCTGTGTGATAGTTGAGTAAAACCATGAAAGTGCAGATTGGTTTTTGGCCGTGCGTGGGTGAGTCTCTTGCCTTGCGATTCGAGGGCTCGGCTTCTCAGGTGGTGCTACCCGTGGTGATGATCTTCCTTTGCTGGCCGTGGGTGGTGCACTGCATAAGTGCACGGTGGGGGCGGAGGACTGTGGTGCGAGGGCTTAGGGTACGATGCTGAGTATGCTGACGGCAGAAGAAACCAGGTGGTAGACGCTGCGGGGGCTGCATGATGGTGGCTTCTGTGATCGTTGCTGCATGTGGAGTGGCCGAAAAGCAGTGCATGGTGGCAGACGGAGAAGACGACAGCAACGGGGTGGCTGAAGAGGGCAACAACCTTGTTTCGACAGTACTGGGAAACCGAGAGGAGAGGTGGGAAAAAAAGAACGGCTATACTAGGTTTCCTTTTTTGTTTTGTTGAGGATGTAGAATGTGTGAATAAAATAGATGGAAGAAAGAAAACCCTAGAGATGAGAGGGTAACATGCAAGCGGATGGAAAAGAGTCATGTGGGTGAGAAACTACTCATAAATCGATAGATTTAAACAAATGGTTAAGATCTCCAAATAAAATAAAAATAAATCATTACTCGATCCATAACATAAAAGCCAAAAAAATAAATAACCTACAATATCAAGCTCTAAAATAAATAAATAAATAAAATTTTATAGTCCAACCATACAACTTCTGGGTCCGGGTGTTACACCTCCTTTTTTTTTGCATGCTGCATCTTATTATTGCAACAAATGTGAATCTTGTGAGACATAAGGCCACATTCAGCTGGAGATGTGCACAGTTCCTTATACAAATGGCACATGGAGACTCCATCGACTTGCCACTTCGTATTATTGAGAGGATTCATTACAAGGCAAGCGTCATACAACTTTAAAATTAAATCACTTTTTATCATGTTGTTTACAAAATTCAAGTATATGTAATGAACAATATTACTTTAATATATCGTGTTAGCTTATTCAACTTTAATATTAAATCACTGCATTTAAATTCTAAATCTTTTTAATTTAAAATATCCAACATTAATATTAAATCAATTAACGTTCGCACGTGAGAATAAATAACGTTCGAACATTGGTACCAAAAATTTTCACATTCACATGTAAATTGCCCCCATGTTCGAATCTCCAGGGAACATTCTAATGTTTATATGTATACGTTCGAACATAATGTAATTTCTCAGCTGTCTTCAATGATGGTTTCCTCAAACTGTCACAGAAAATGCTTTCTTGTGACGGTTTGGGCACTATCACAATTTTCAAACTGTTACAAAAACTAATTTTTGTTGTAGTGCATTTATTTGGCAAGTAAAACCTTTGTTTACTTTGAATTACTCGTAATAGAGCGGTTTAGAAAGAGATTTTACTAAAATAAATTTATGGCTTTTTACAATTGATTTATTGAATGCAAAGTTTTTTTATTTTTATTTTTTTTCTTGCAGAACAAATCTGAGATATTACATTAAGTGAAGTTAGTTTCTAGATTTATTTTGTAGGATCTATTTGTAGAACTCAATTCTTACTCTCAATAATGCTCTTATTGTTCCTAATATTAAAAAGAAATCTCTATTTCTCAATTTACATTTGATCACAATTGCTGCTTTATGTTGTAGGGTGATTTTTAAGGATCTAAAGGAGAATTCGGTAATGTTTAATGGCTTCGTTGAAGATGGTTCACACCCCTTACTTGCCAACCCATCTTCTCTCTCTCCCATTACACTTCAAGCTATAAAGACTTCTAGCACCATATGGCATGTACACTTGCGCTACCCCAATTCCAGAATTCTTAATTTTTTGCTCTCTTGTATGCATACTTTACATAAAAGTGTTAGCTTTGTGAAAGTTGTGCCCTTGGAAGATCTAATAAATTTCATTTTTTATTTTTTAATCTCGTACTGCTCATTCATACACTCCCTTCGTTTTTCAAAATGTTGGAAACCCAATAATGATGTCGTGTTTCACACACCATTGGGTCAAGCCCCAACAACTCAAGTCTTCACGACTAGCCCTGCAAAGAGAAGAACATATGAGGCTTTGAGAGGGCGGCCTAGGGGTCAGGGAGCCTTCAATGCCAAAGTTAGTAAGTGTTCTTAGAGTGTAGTAAATAAGCTAGAAAATTTAATGGTCAGAGAAAGTTTCCTCGTATGTGAAATCAGCTATTTATACTACCAGTTTGAAAAGTAGATCACACCTGCCACTATGAGGTTCGAAATCCTCATACAATTTGAAAAGTTTCCTCTGCAATGGCATCATTAATGTGGCATGTTGTTCGGGCAGTAGAGCCATTAAATGCGGTGTGGTTCTCCAACCTTCTCCTCTTGGTCTGCCTTTCTCCTGGTCCATCCATGCTTTCTTTGTTGGTAGATCGACAATCCTTCACATGTCGCACCTACTATGTAGTAGGCACTCGTGACTGGACATTATCCGAGGGACCTTTGGCCAACGAGTTTCGATGAGTCCCATCCATTGTTGCACCATCCCTCCCACAGGTCATGTATAGGGGATCCTTTTAGTGGGCTGAAATTGTGTCCTTTCGACCTAGGCCAGGCTTAGTTAGGACTCTTGGGCCTCGAGTAGGGGCAAATCCCCTCATAGTTACCCTACTAATTCTCACCGGACGAGTATGGTGGAAATTTTATCATGACTCACTCTACCCTTTTCCCAAGCCCAGGTATTGTATTTAGGTTCATTGTTGTTAGGGAAGCATCCGTGGTTCGACTGCTTCTGACGGCGCCTCCTCATGATGGACTCATCTCTTCATCACATCTTTTCAAACTTATTCATGAAGTGGTGTCAGGCAGCTCTCCACGTTGATGTCAATTTGTGAACTGGATTTTTGGAAACTGAAGTGGCACGTACCCTGGTTGTGATGACTTACGAAATTCTACCCATTTCCTTCTTTTATAAAGCATGGGAGTGGGCCCCGGCTTGCTCTCATCACTTTGCGATTGTGCCGCCATTCCTGTCCTTTCGTACTCCAGTAGTGATGGCCTTTAAAAAATCCGGTCAACCCAACATTTCTGCCTACGTTGGGCCAATGTTTTTGGGTAGTGGGTTGCGTTCATTTGCTGATAAATCCACATTGGCTTCCTTAGCCTTCACCTATCGAGTGCCAGAATCTGTTGCCTTTGAAGTTCAGGGTCGTGACTAGGGTGTCGTCGACTCAAAGGGCCACTCCAACAAGGTAACCCTATACCCTTCCATGTTTTCGTGTGGCTTTAGACGACCATTTCCTCGCCCCATTCGTGACCTTCTGGACCTCCTGGGTTTGGCTCCTTCTCAACTACACTCGAACGCCTAGTGGTTATTGATCTGATGCAGCATTTTTAGGCAGTGAGCTTTGTTGGAATCTAACCATGACGATTTGAACCTTACTGGCCGCAAGTTTCTTCTTACCCGTAGGGTGCTTCACTTAAAAGGGAATGTGTGCAGCTTCAAGGCGTCCCATGCCTTAGTTACCTTGGAGCAGTGGTATCACAAGGTAAAAGACCGGTCTCCTAAATTTTTCTTTGTCTCAGGCTGCAGTTAGGAGTTTTCGGTGGGCCAAGTGGGATGCCGAGAGTTCCCCATACGGACAGATTGAGGAATGGTTCCAGGGCATAAGGCCATGCATCCGATACCCACCCCTTATGAATCAACGCGCCTTGCGATCATGCGAGAGTGGGTGCAAAAACACCCCGACGATGTTCGTTCTGAGGTTCTCCTTTTTTAAGAAAGTTTGGAAAGCTCTCTTCCTCCCTTGGGGCACCTTTCTTTTGGTGACCAGTCGCTGGTTGTGCGGCCATAGGTCGCTTCACTCTACAAGTGTTCCTAGGACCTTCTTACTCCAGATAAAGGGAAAAAATATCGTAGGGAAGAGGTTCCTGCTGAGGACAGACCTCTTCTCGGGGTTCAAGATCCTTTGGTGCAAGAAATGGCTGCTTTGGAGGCTGGACATCTGATTACCGAGACAATGCCTACCCTTTCCGTGATGGTTGGTGAGGCACCCGGGATTGAGGTTGACATGGGCAATCTCCTTGAGAGTATTTTTATGTCTTCCCCTCCCTGGGAGGGGTAGCATTCTTCTTCCTAGATCTCCTCCTTCCTCATCTGGTTCGGCCGCTGGGAGCCACTCTCGTGAGGAGGTTAGCGATGGAAGGGAGCTTCCTCCGACAATCATGCTGATGCAGAAGGTTTTATAGGAGGTCATTTGTAATACCCGAGTCTTACGACGTAGGTCCTTACGTCATTTTTATTAATTCGTTAAGTTAAATTTTTTGAGATAAAGATATTTTTATTACTTCCAATTATTTTATTTTAAGATGAGTATGTTTTATTTTAAAATATGGTTTATTAAAATAAATCAAGGGTATATTATTCTTAAGATTTTAAAATATTTTTCCTTAAGTCCTTTATTTTTATTTATTTAATAAATGGCCCAATTATTCTCTACCATTGGATCGGTAGGTGAAATGCATCCTTGAGGTGGATAGATCTCCACCATCCACTTGCTTCCTTGTGGTGGAAGGAGGAAACAAACACCAAAAGTCATTGTCCCTCCTTAAGCTTACGGTGAAAGCCATACAAAGGAGAAAAGAAAAAAAGACAAAACTGGCAGGTTTGGGAGGTGGGATGAGACACAAAATTCTCATCTCATCTTATCTCATCATTACACATTTTTCAAATCTCCATATAAAATATAATAAACAATTCAACTTTTTCAAATCTCAATTCAACTTTTTCAAATCCCAATACAATAATAATATTAAAACATAATATTTTAAACACTAAAATAAAACACAAAATTCTCATTTCACCCCCCAAACCTGCTCTAAATCACTTTATCCCGTTTCACCCGTAAGAAGCAACCAAGAAAGACAAAAGAAAAGTCTTCATCTTCTCCTTCCAATTTTATGTGATAAGTCTTGACCAAGTCAACTAAAGCCCTTTTATTTTTTTCACCCGTAGGGAATCTTTTATTTCTTTCACCCGTAGGATTCCCAAGACAAGCAAATAAGCTTTGCATCCATAGGCTTCTAAAGCAAGCCACCAAGCCATTTGACCCACAAGCTTCCTAAGGAAGCTATTGCACCCATCGTCCAAGACAAGTCAACAAAAGAGAAAAGAAAAACTAAAAAACTAATCCTAAGGCATTCTAACCTCCTACCCGTCGACCCTCACCCAAGAAAAAGAAATAGCCCTCACCCAAGAAAAAGAAATAGAATTTCATCTTCCTTTCCAGGAGCTAACCGATGCACACCTTCCTTTTACTTCTTCCCTTTTCTTTTCATCTTCAAGAAAACAAGCTCCTTTATCTTCCTCAAGCTTGTGACTCCATAGCAATGGAAGAAGAAAAATATTTTCTTCAAAGCTTGGAACCAAAGCTTTTATTTTTATTTTTATGAAGAGCCGAGAATCACCTGTCCACGAGTGATCCCGTCCCGATTATATTAATAAACCCTCACTTATGGTGGAGGAAAACCGTGGTTACATACCAATATCTGGCGTTACAATATAAAAATCTGAAACCAAATATTAAAAAAAACCTAGTATATCTAGAGAAAAAATACAAAACAACTCCTCACCTTCAAAAAAACCATTAGCACAACAAACATATACAATAAAATACTATGTTGTTATTAAACATGGTTTAATCATAGGTGATGATTAAAGTGATTTTTAAATTATATATGTTGGTATCATGTGCCTTGTGTTGAGATTTGGTTGGTAATTTATTTTTAGTATGCTAGAGGTTGCTTTAAAGGTTTTGCTTGGTCCTATAATTTTATATCTTGCTTTTAAAAAGTATTAAGTGAGTAAAACATAAACTTGAGTGCTTAAAGGTTCTAAAGTTTCTTAGTGGGTAACTTTACTATACTTTATGCTACTTTAATTTTAAATGAGAGGTTTTATCTAAACTAATTAATATATTGCTTATGTGAATAAGTTATAGCTTAGTTAGTGGATATAAGAGATTAATTGTACCTGATGTATTATGATATGCAAAGCTGTCCTAGTGCCCCTAAGCCTATTTCATGCCATGTCTAGATGTAAAAATAACCTATTTATATTGTCCCTCGTTTGGTTAAATGCTACCTAATCCAAGAGTCCAAAATATCGATAAGCTAACCTTTTTATAATGAGGGACTACAAGTTGATTAGAAGGCATGTTTTCTAAGCTTGTTAGCCTACTTGAGATGCCTAAATCTATTTTATAGCCCATTGTCGAGAATTTCAGATTTTATCTCCTAATGTCCATAACCCAAAGTGAGCTTGAACCAAAGAAACATTGCTTGAAGCCTATGAATTCTTAACTACTTTTCATGTAAACCTTTTAAATAGCCTTTCCATGGACAGCTAGCATGTCTTAATATTTAAGTTATTTTTTTTGTAAATCGAGGTGAGGAGTAATCATTTGGGTTAATGTTAAGCATAGAAGGGACGATAGATGGTAATATCGTGGCTTTCTCTTTTAAAGGAAAGGCTAAAGAATATTGTATGAGTATTAACACGCTTAAGTTATTTATTGGAATAGGACCTATATTGATGAGGGAAGTATCGAGGAGCATAAAGGTAAATAGCTATGACCATGTTTCTTACACCAAGTTCTCTTTATGAAATAATATCTCTCTCTCTCTTATTGTAAATGTTATTCTAAATAAAGAGTAAATATATATAGTATGTACAAGCCCTTTCTTGATAGCCCCTGTTAAGCACCTTATCGATTATAATTGTGTGTATGTGTATAAGGTAATGCATGCACGTAGGTTCTAAGTCATGAGATTTCCATACATGCTTTCTCAATAAATTTATTGATTATTCCTATATGGAGTATAGCATGAAAATGTATATTTTTCATGAAATGCATGTGCATCAAAGTAAGAAAGATGATGAAAATGTTTTCATTGCAAAAGAAAGGTAATGAATGTCTCATGCCTTATGCTTTAACTGATGCTTTAAACGAGTTTTAAAATGTCCCTATGAACTGATGCTTTCAATGACGCGAAGAAAGTGTTTTAAAATGTCCCTATGAACGGGTGCTTTAAATTATGCGAGGAAAACGTTTTAAGATGTCCCTATGAATTGACGCTTTATGGATGCCATGAAAAATGATGTTTAAGCTCATGCTTTAAAAATGATGTTTCTTCATAAATGCACTATTAAATGAAAAGATGATGTTAAGTTCATGCTTTTAAATGACATTTTCCATGAATAAACTATTAAATGAATTGGATTTAAAGGACTGACATGAATGAATGAAAGACAGGACATGAATGAATGAATGTTTTAATGTATGAAACTATGTAACGGCCATATGAATGAAAAGGGTACCAAAGGAATGGGCAGATTGTAATGCTGGTAAGTAGTACTGGTAGTGCACCCAGTGCTGCCCCCTGACTGAAAAAGGATTCCCAACCTGTGGCCACTGGTGAAGTCCAGGTCTAAAGGAAGACCGCTAACCCCAACACACGAGGCGTAATAGTGTGTACCAGCCAAAGAAAGTGAAACATAAAGTAAAGTTATTTCTAAGAAATGTTTATGCATGAAAGCTAAGAAATGTTTATGCATGAAAGCAAATAAATTTTTATGCATGAAAGTATGGCTTATTCCTTAAACTGTTATGCATGAAAGCATTGTCAAGAATTGGCAAAAATGTTTATGTATGCATGTCTTCAAAAGAAAAGAATAGATGCCTAGTATGTTCACTGCATGGTGTACTATTTACTGAGTATTCGACTCATGTTGTTTTAAATGTTTTAAACATCCAGATAACGATGAAAAGGCTAGGGAGCAAGGCATTACTGCTGAGGGAGAGGCAAATGCTTAGGACCTTCCCTAACTAGAACAAGTATGTTACGGGTGATGGGTTATGTTTATGTATAGATGTTTTATGTTGGGATGGACTCTGAGAGTCTCTTATGGATGAATGTTCGAATAGAATATCCATCAGGTGTTCCCTTTATTAAATGAAAATTTTAGAGTGCACGTGTGTTATGTCCATGCCGATCGCATGTTATTAGAAAAAGAAAAGTGATGAAAAGAAAAGAAAGAAAGAAACAGGCATGTACGTCGCAATCTCACCCTTTCCGGGGCGAGGTTGTGACATCATTTTCCTCCCATTGTTGAGATTCTCAGGTGCCCGACATATTACATTGCAGATTCTTTGGTTCAGGCTGACGATGGTCTAGGATCTCGATTATTGACCCGCTTACTCTGTTCTATTCGGAATATGTTCTATACTTTGATATGATATGATGTGATTTCTAAAAACCTCTAACATAACATTCTGTTTCTGTTTCTGTTCTATTCTAACCTTACCACGGGTATAAAACTGTGGCCTCTATTCAGGTTGGTACCAACTTTTATGTTTCTGGTGCTCACACTTTGGAAGCAAAGTGATTTTCTGTGTGACTTTTCTTATGTGCACACTCGGGGCTCCGAAAATAATAAAGGGAATATTCACATTCTATTTCTGCTCGGTTGGCCGTTGGGGTTTGCACGACCCTACCACGAGGGTTAAACATAATCTTTGTTCTGATATGATAAGATAAGATATAATGTTTCAGTTTATGTTATGCCAAAGAGATTTTGATTATGAATATTTTGAACTTTTACTCTGATATTTTGATAACATGATCTGACTCTACATTCTGAAAACAAATATTCTGATTCTGCATCCTGAAAATCAAAAGTGTTTTATTCTGCATTATGAAAGAAAGTATTTTATTCTGCATTTTGAATTCTGTAAATGTTCATGTTTACACACTAGTATATGTTCTCATCTTACTGAGTTGTTGATAACTCACCTCTTATATTCACAATATTTTTCAGATAATTTTGATCCCTCAACTGGAAGTCAAGAGTAAGGTTTGATGATGATAGATAAATAAGTGTCAAAGGGTACAAATTTATTGGAGAGTCTTATTTAGCAGATTTATGATTTTATGTTATTTGATATTTGGAGTCATGGATATTTCTAAATATTTATGGAGTTTTTAAATTATTTCATTAAACTATTTATTTCGTGCTCTGGTGGAGGAACATATACTTTTTGTCTAAATAAATGGATTTGTACTTTTTAGAAATATTGGAGCATATAAATATGTTATGGATCGAAGATGGACTTAGGTTACGTGACATAAGTCTCCAAACATCCAGGGACGAGGCATTACATGTGGGACTTAGGTTAGACGCTAGGATACCAACTTGATTAACACTTGCACAGTGTATTGAGATTAGACATACACTATTTTTGGAAGAGGAACCCCACCACCATAGCATGTATTTTGTGTTGCCCCGTCCCCCTCATACGGTAACGCGGGGATCGTGATGTCGGGATGATGATAACACGGGTCACACATCCCAACGATAAGTGTCAAGTGTGTATACATGCAGAAAGTGTACAACAAAAATAATGCAATGGATAATTTAAGTCAACAAAGTACCAGAAATTAAAATACAAATATCTAAAATAAGTTACTTTTAAAAAAAGTTATACAGTTATCTCAAAATATATCACAAAGGGCAAATACATAAACGGGTAATAAAACAAATCTCGATACACGAGAGCAACCCCAAGTCACTCTTCCAGCGGAGCCAAAGCCTAAGGCTCGTTATCCTCATCTGCATTAAAATCTGTGATACCATAAATGGTACTGCAGGTAAGTAATAATCTAAACAACTCACGAGATAAAAATGCATTAATGCAACCAATAAACAGATCCCAAAACCTCATTTTCTTCAAAAATGATTATTTTCCAACACACTCCAAATATCCCATTTTAGCCAAAAATATAATCCGACATTTTTCCAGAAAATGATTTACACAAAATCTAACCATTTATCGGATACCGTAGGCGGGAATCGCAAGCGGGACAAACTACCATCCTTGCTTACCACCATCCCTACAGTTCCTTTCCACATAATGAATACATATCAGAGCACTGTAGGCGGGAATCATAGGCAGGACTATACCACCATCCCTATCTCATACACAATAGGCTGGAATCACAAGCGGGACACAACCACCATCCCTACCACATGCACCGTAGGCGGGAATCACAGGCGGGACTCTACCACCATCCCTACAGTCTCTTTCCTTTCACATGAAAATTCAATTTTCAATAAACACATGAACATGAATGCAATTACACGAAAACCCAGTTTTCATTTACAAACATAAACATACGTGCAAACATGCAATGTACAAGACACGACATCAATATCCAACAAATCCCAATATAAACCAATCACACAAATAACTTCATTCTCTAATCCAACCGACCCCTTTACTCCTCGGACTCAGTCCAGTACAACCAACCAATCACAGTAAATAAAAGAGTTAGTGCAAAAATATATTTAAATCTCAAAAGTTATTTGGGAAAATACTTACAGCGCTTTATTATAATTTCGAAGGATCACGGAGCTATAAGAAGTGGCAACACAACAATAGAACAGTGCCAAATGCACTGTGGTCGTGGGTCTCAAAAACTCACTTTTGAACGGAAACAAACTAAGACCCGAGATTACAAGGAAATGGCTTAGGGATGTTGGTGAAGCTAATGGTGGTGGTGGTTGGCCGTGGGTGGCGGCGTAGAGGGCAGTTGTAGACCAAAAAGCCAAAAACAAAAATATTGATAAATGTGTTTCACCAGTAGCAGATCGGGATTGAAGATTGGTGCATTTAGTCGCTGGGAGGTTGAGGATGAAGTAGTGAAGAAATGGTGGCCAGAGGTGACGCGACGGCGGCGCTGGAGCGAAGAGAAGCTGTAGCTTCAAGCCGTGCGTGGGGGCTCACAGCGGTGCAAGAGGGGCTAGAAATGGAGGGGTGGGGTCGCCGGCGTGTAGGGAAGGCAGTGGGTTGGGCGGTGTCGGTCACGGAGGTGCACGGTGGTGGGCTGGGTGGAGAAGAAGAAAACGCACGGGGGAGAGAGAGAGGAGAAAAAGAAATGGGGAAGAAAAGGAGAAGAAAAGAAAAAGAGGAAAAGAAAAATGGAGGGAAAGAAATGAGGTCCAATCCTCACATCTTGGATCACACAAACTGATCCAACGAAAATTATTTCAAAATAATAAATTTAAATAAAATAATTTAAACACAAAGACTAAGTAAAATAAAATAATTAAATCCAACAACACAATAGTTTTAAAACCCACAAACAACTAATTTAAATTAAAGAACAATTTAAATGCAAAACAATATTTAATATTAAGAAAGCACACCAAAATAGATTTCACAACTTAAAAATCATGAAATAAGCCAAAGAGAAACCCAATAAATTTTAAAACAAGAGAACCAATATTTAAATTAATTAAAATAATCTTTTAGTTAAAATACACGAAAATACCAAGTTTCACATATTTCATACTATATGTGATTTTACTACCAACAATAGGAGGTCAGTGAATGGACCCCTGCTCATGAGTCTTGTAGGTAATAACAGATTACCTTAATTTATTTATGCTCTTAGGAGACCTTCGAACATGTCACAAGGTTGAGATTTTAGTATCTGCTACTTTGGCATATTGTCTATGGGCATGAATGATACGGTCTAAAGAAATATTGCTTGGAAAGCGACTGAACTAAAAATGAATGACACTAGGGCAAAGGGAAAACAATTTGATAACACATCAATATTTTGTTTGTACTCACTATCGACAAGTTATATTGGTTTTTGGAAGTTTCGAAGTTGTAGTGGGTACATCATGTTTCATGGAGATATAGCATTGCTCTTTGTCTTTTGGCTTGAGAGGGATTAAAGGTGCAAAATCTGATGTGACCAAATGAGTAAGGGTGAAATGAGACATTTGGAGGGATGTTACTACGTTGGTATTCTCTATGAGAGATTTTGTATAGTGTTTCCATTTTTCTTTTAAAGGTGTGCTAGATGATCAAACAACCTATTCGCTATTATGAACAAAATTGAAAACATATTGAGAGATGTAAACTTGGGATTTTTTCCACTATGAGCAAGTGAGAGATGTAGTAAAGGAGCATCCATAGTGGGCACTCCTTCTCCTTCTCTCGACTAGGGATTATGAAGTGGCTTAATAGCTTTTCATGAGTCTTGATGGCTAGCCTTTTAAGACCAACAAGGGATTACACTTAGAGGATAAAAAGCCCCACCCTCCTTTGATATATGACACTTGTCTTGTCACAAGAAATCTCTCTCTCTCTAGAAACATGTTTCTCTCAACTGCCGATATTTAGATGTCAAATTTAGATCTTGAGTAGTTAATTTTTAGCTTGAAACGAGAGTTAAAAGGGTAAAATGAATCGAAACTAATTAAGCATGCTAGCTAGCAAAGTTTATTTTGCAAAGAGGAGGAGGCGCGAGGCAGCCCCTATTATTAAAACACAAACACTGAACCATTACTACATATTTGAAATACCTTTTCAAAAAATTAAAACTAGATTACCATCGTAATCGATCAAGAATGCACACACATATATATATATATATATAATATGTATGCATGCCCTTGATTTATTGGAGCTAGCGTTACATGAGGTATTAGCTTAAGGGCGGAGCTTATTATAGTGGTCCACGAGACTATTTTTGAAGCCACGAGATGGCAAATTCTTCTTCCAGTCCTCTTGAAAGTCCCCCAAGGCCCTCAGAATCTTTGTGCCACGACCTTGGAGCACCACTTCAGACTTGTTATAGACCAGCGCAAAGTGTCCAGTATGATTAGAGTACTGATTGTTATCCAAAAACTTTGGGCATTCCTTGTCCCAGCCCTTTCGTTTCGACAAACGTTGTACCTCCTCCTCTCTCCCGTGGTCTGTAATCCTGCAAAATCCTATGGAAAAGTCTTTGCTCTGCGCTATCAACGGATCCTTAGCCACAACAATGGCTTTGCCGTAAAATTCGTCGAGCCATGCTCCGTTCATGCTTCCGTAGTAGAAAGTGTACATAGTTTTGGTTATAAATCAACGGGCCGGAGACTTTAGATCGAAGTCTTAAGGTTTTGGGGAAGAAGAAGAGCGAGAAAGCTGGCTTGCATGTGTGTACGTTGTTCAATATATGGCCTGGCATATTTATAGGAAAGAGTTCGTGTGTACAAGGGTACTCATGTGCTTTTTCTAACTCCCATGCAGAAAAAATAAAAAGATAAATAATAATTAAAAAAAATGATCAGTACTAATTGTAAGCCGGCCCACGTGCGCCACCATGCATTATGTATAGAATTATGCAATATATTTAAAAATAGATCCATCTGATGGAAGATTAATAAAAGATTTTAATAGATATAGAATTATAAATACATCGATTTTGGGGTCTTTGTTTAAGAGTAGATCTATTTCTAGTACTATATATATATATGTTGACTTTTTAACTAGTCTTTGTTTAGGAATTGTACTATATATTTCAATTTCTGATATTGTTAATTGGCAACATGGCAGGCAAAGCATTTATTTGGCGAGTAAAACCTTCGTTTTATAAAGAGATTATCCTAAAATAAATTTATAGCTTTTTACAATTGATATATTGATTGGAAAGATTTTTTTTTTTTTTTTCCGTAGAACAGATCTGAGATATTATATTAGTTTCTAGATATTGGGTGATGTTTAAAGGCTTGGCTGAAGATGGTTTACACCCCTTAATTACGTGCCAACCCATCTTCTCTCTCCTGTTGCATTTCAAGCTACAGAGATTTCTAGCACCATATGGCATGCACATTTGCGCCACCCCAATTCCAGAATTCATAATTTTTTGCTCTCTTGTATGAGTAATTTATATGAAAGTGTTAGCTTTGAGAAAGTTGCGCCCTTGGAATTAAGATCTAAGAAATTGCCTTTTTGTTTTTTTCTGAAACCCAATTTCAAACTCATGTGAAAATTGTTCAAAGTGAGGGGTGGTGAGTTTGTAACTCACTCATTAAATACACTATTTAATTTGCTTCCAATGAGATTCTCCATCGAGTATCTTATCCTGGCACTCCCGAACAGAACGATTTAGCTTAAAGATGGCATCGTCATATTGTTGAGACTATCCTCACTTTACTGGCTCACTCATCTCTCCCCTCGTATAAATGGATTGATCTGACTCAAATATTTATTTTTCAACCTCACTAATATAATTTTATATCAAATATAACAATATAAATAATTCATAATTATAATTGGGGTCTTGATAAAAATATTTTATTATTAACATCCAAACCAATAATGTATAAGAAAACTAATATTTTCATAAAATAAAATTACATATAAATTTAATAGTTTGAAATATAATGTAGTCAAATACAAATATTAATCATATATTTCCAATAACGAAAAAATTCATGTAAGACAAAACATTTATAGAATTTAAAAATAGAATTTATTCATTTTATACAAGTTAATCGCAAGTTTTACGAGTTGACCCGAAATTGACTTGTTTGTTAATATTTGTGTCCTATCGGGTCAATCCATTTTGATCTAAACTCATTTGTATCAAATTAAAACCCTTTTATTTCGTATTGTATTCGTTTCGAATTCATGAATCATGATAGATATTGCACCCTTAATCATGTAAATACACATGTATTAATCATATTCAAGTTTGAAGTCTTCTTTAACTCGTACTAGTTAAAGAAGACTTCAAACTTGCTAGTTGTCATATGCTTTGTATGACAACTAGTAATAGATCATCGATCCAATCTTCCCCTCAGATCTGTTAGTATCTTAAATTAGTTGTCAAACATATGCAGCCATCGATATGAGGGAAAGATTCGATCGAGGAATTTAAGATGCTATATATATGGACGACTTTTTAAATACTCTTTGTTTAATTTAGGGCTGATCCGATGTTTCTAGCTTGCAATTCTAATTGGCAAGCGAAGTCGAGCCTTCTCACACATGCAGAACTCACCAATAAATTCACAATAATAAAATTGTTTATTTATTATCGGTTATTTTTTATTAAAATAATTATTTAATGTTAAAATAATTTTATTATTGTCATGAATAATTATTTTCATTGTGCATAACTATTTTTTTATAGTGATTGTCTTCTTTTGGGTACTAAATAAATACTGACATATTTATTTTCGTATGTCAAATTTATTTAAATATTATATAAATTAATATATATAAATAATATTCAATACAATTTCATAATATACAAATCTCGTGATTTTTAATGAAAATAATAGAGCTCTCCGCGAAAAAATGTGTTAACTAATGGCCGAATTGAGCAAATATGCAAAACGTATATACGTACATGGTGCGTCATCGTTGATTATGTCATTACTGTTACGTTCTACCACTTTCGTGGTATGTATATGCGTAACATGCATGTAACATGCATGCATGGGAAGATGTCCCAGCTGCCAGCTGAAGCCGTAGACAGAGACAAAGAATTCAAGATTTTATATTGATTTCAGAGTAGATTAAAAGTAAGTCGGTGACAATTTTCTTATTAGAAAATGATTGTTCCTCAATGAACATGCAAACTTTAAATATATGCTTTTTTATTTGTGTGATTTAAATATGCCTTCTTTTGCAATTCATTTGATTTGTAACAGACAGACCTTCATATTTTATAAATGCAAGAAATTATAATTGGGTCTTTAATTTTAAAATAAATAGTAGTACTACATATATTTAAAATTTTACTTGCAAGACTAATTTTGTTAATTTTTTTTTTAAATTCAAATTTTGAATTTCAAATTTAATGATTTCCAACGTAGCTATAACTGACACGTAAAGAAGTAAGTTTTTTTATAAATTTTTCTTAAATACATTTAATATTTTCCTTTTAAAATATATTGGAGGGACAAACGAGTCAAATAACCCCTTGCCCTAGCAGGCCGAGCCTACACTCACAGAAACCTCCGAATTAGAGGATGTAAGCCCGTGGTGGAGGAGTTAAGACAACCGATAGATCTAAGGCGGTAGACAGGGCACGAGGGCCCGTCTCCAAATGGGGGAGGCCAGGAAGGCCCAACAGGAACGGTTTGGCTTCGACAAAGTAGACGATTAGGGATTTGGATCAACGTAGAATTGCGAGACAACACACCAACAGACATTTCCCTGTCCGGAAATATTAGCATTCGGTTCGAATACAAAGTATAATATACACATACTATCATCAGTCACTCACGTTCGAACGATTTGTTCGTTTTAGTGTGAGGACGTTCGAACGTAGAGTTTTACGTTATATAAATAATTTATTTAACAAAATTAACACTGCTTACATAATTATCTGCAGCGACAGGATCCATACACTCACTATGCTCATTAGTGTGAGCAGCAGCATAGACATGAATGAGGGAAAAGTTTTCAGAATTATCACATTTCTAACAAAACGACAATATTAGCAATTTTAAAAAAATAATGTTAGTACTTATCATAAAGAATATCAGGAAAATAAATGAATTCTATAATTTTTTAATTACTATTTTTTCAACAAGACGGTGAAATGACCTTGGACCGGCATGATGGTGGACAGTCAGAGCGGATCTATTCTGTGCATTTGTAGAACTCAAGTGCTACAAAATATATTAAAAATGTTAATTGTAATATGTATACATATAATATATAGAACGAATATGAATGTAAATAATTAAAAGATATAAATGTAAAATACCTGATAATCTGGTGATTCGAAAAGATCACAACACTTTCTCCAATCATCTAACTTCATTTGCTAAAAAGGAGACTGCGCAGCCTCTTCCAACGTCTCAAACTTCTTGAAGTGGTCATGACATCGTCCTTTGTGACGTCGGAATAGTGTAGCCATCAACTCATTCACGGTTCTCAAATCCCCGCTACGGCCAAAGTCGAGGTCGAAGTCATCCTAATAAGGGAATCAGGTCAAAAATATAATATATTAATCTAGGTGAAAAAAATGTACTGAAAATTAAACTCACTAACACACGACCTCGAATGTGCTCCTTAATCTCATTCGGAACATCTCTCCATGAGCGCACATAAAATGGAGCATAAGCTCGAACTACTGTGCCAATATAGGAGGAAAGCGCTGCTGCACTATCATCCACTCCTCTAGTGGAATTATCAGGAACTGTGATCTTCAGTTTACCGTGCCTTCTATTTTTTTCAAGAGAGATTCTACGTGTATAACCACGACCACGATGTGCAGATGCATCAACTACATGATAATAGATATACTATAATTATAATTATATAGTTATTGAGAAAAAAATATTAACTATCTATATAATTATCAACGACAATATTTTCTTATTGGTAGGTGTCAACTGGCTGTTGTTCTCTTCTGTGCTAGATTGATTTTCAGGAACGGATTTCTCGAGTGTGGAGTCCTCAATGGATTCAAGACTTGGACTTGGCGGCGGCACATTTCTTCGTTGTCATTTTTGCGGCATTCTTGAAAATAATTAATTATATCAAAGAAAATTACTAGAAGAAATTATGAAAATTGAAGATATTTTATAGTCACCTAGCTATATGAATAAAATATTTAGTACTTTTATTCTTCATTTTCAGATGAATTTTCCATGCTTGTTTCAAAATCTCCATCAATAACATCTTCATCATCATCATGCACCTCTTCTTCATCATCCTTATCCACCTCCTGGCCGGATTCTGATTCGTCTTCATTTTCTGACTCGTCTTTATCTTCTGACTCGTCTTCTTCTTCTTCCTCCTCACTTACTTGAATTGAATGATCATTTAATACAGACGGGTCGAGATGGATGGGTGGAACATCATCTCTACACAAGGGGAGCAACTCGAGTGCACCGAGGTCAACAAACAAGTTAATACCTTCTCCATCTTCCTGGTATGCCTCAACAATCAGAGTGTCATCTTCATCTCCACTATTCTCATAATCTGCACTCGTTCCTGCTTCATATATATTTCGAGGAACAAATTTTTGTACGACTCGCCAAGTTATCTCTCCATTATCTTCATTATCTCTCCATTATCTTCATCAGCACTTTTCATTGGATCAATCAAGTAATAGACTTGGGTAGCTTGACAAGCCAATACGAATGGATCATCTTCGTACCATTTAGATGCAGTATTGACACTCGTAAAGTGATTATCCCTATGTATCGAAACCCGACCACCACCTATGTCCCACCAATCACATTTAAAGACATATGTTACAAACCCACCCAGATATTTCAATTCGATAATATCATGTATGACACCATAATAATCAATATCATCTGTTCCATGACTCCCCTTGACCAACACACCACAACTTTGAGTCTTTCTATTACGTTCACGGTCCAAAGTATGGATTCTATAACCTCGAACTGTGCATGCAGTATATCGAAGTGCTCTATTTGAGGGACCACGAGCCAATGCATACAATTCAGAAGAAATTGATCCGGGATCACAAGTACGTTGTTCCAAAATCTAACAATTGAAATAGTATATATTTATTATTTCATTATCCAGAGTTAAAAATTACACAATATAACATATATATAATTTTAGTTCATACACGTTCTCAAACCATCTGGGAAATTCTTCCTCGTGTCTTGCCTCTATATTTTCTACGCCTTCCGTCCTAAGTTTGTCCATGTGATCACTGTTATAACATGTTGCAAAAGAAGTATATTTTGAGCACAACAATTATAATTAATTTTAAGAAAACTATAATTATTCAAAGCAATGAAATGACATACCTAAGATAATCATCAATCTCTCGGTAATTATTTAGCACATACCACCGAACTTTACCCAACTCTCCATTAATTAAATCGTAACCTGTTTGTGCACCCAATGGTTGTATATTCTAGGAAAACACTGATAGCTCACGAGGAGGCGGAGTAGCAAGATCAGCACTTCGTTCTTGACGATTAAATCGTGTCTCAACACCACAAAGATATAGAGAGCAAAATGTTAACCATTCATCGTGTATATAGGCCTCTGCTATTGAACCCTCAGCTTTGGCTTTATTCCCAACAGTGTGCTTCAATCGACCCAAATATCTTTCAACTGGATACATCCAACGAAACTGCACTGGTCCACCCAGAAGTACCTCTCGCGGTAAATGTATTGCTAAATAGACAATGACATCAAAAAATGATGGTGGAAAGATCTACTCGAATTTACATAGTATAGTAGCAATGTCTTCTTCCAATTTCGATAACACATCTCGATTTACTACCCGAGCGCATAAATTCTTAAAAAACATACAGAGTTCAGATATGGCGACACGTACATTAGATGTCAGCTTCCCACGAATTCCCACAGGTAATAACTTCTGCAAAAATACGTGATAATCATGACTTTTCAATCCATTGATTTTCCAATCATCAGGACTCAAGCATCTACCAATATTTGAAGCATAACCATCTGGCAACTTCACACCTTGCAACCATTTGCAAAAATCCATCCTCTCCTCCCTCGTCATCTTAAAACATGCATGCGGCATGACCACCCTATTGCCTTCCACCCGCAAATGCAAATTATGTTTAATTCTCATTCTCTCAAGATCTTTCCTCGTCTTGATCGTGTCTTTCATCTTTTTGTTAATACTCATCAATGTACCCAGTATATTATCACAAATATTCTTCTATATGTGCATTACATCCAAACTATGTCGTAACTTTCATGATGACCAATACGGCAAGTCAAAAAACATACTACGCTTTGTCCAATTCAATTCTGCTACGCCTCATTTTCTCTTGTTCTTTCCCCGACTTTTGTCAAAATTGTTCACTCTAACATGTTGCAGTTGTTTCACTATCTCTTCTCCAGACAACTCTTTTGGTGCAATCCTATCCTCTACTCTCCCTTCAAACTTGGCACATTCTTTTCTCCATGCATGATTTGCTGGTAAATAACGTCGATGACCCATGAAACACAACTTCTGAGAATATTTTAGCCACTCACTAGCAGTTTCTTTATTACACGTCGGACACGCTAACTTCCCTTTCGTATTCCAGCCGAAAAGATTCCCATACGCCAGAAAATCATTTATGGTTCACATTACCGCAACATGCATCTGAAAAGATGTCGACTTAGATGCATCATAAGTTCTAACGCCTGTTTCCCATAACTCTTTTAGTTCTTCAATCAACGGCTGCATGAATACGTCAATATCATTCCCAGGTGATCTAGGGCCAGGGATGAGTAAAGTTAACAAAAAGTTTGGCGCCTTCATGCACCTCTATGGTGGAAGATTGTACAGAATCAATACCACGGGCCAAGTGCTATAACTTGTACTCATATTCCCAAAAGGGTTGAATCCATCGGTTGTGAGTCCCAAGCGCACGTTCCGAGCTTCTATCCCGAACTCTGGATACTGATTATCGAAAGACTGCCACGCAAGTGAATCAGCTGGATGGCCTCATATATGCGTCATTCTTAACTCTTTTCTCCTCATGCCATCTCATATCATGAGCTGTTTTCTTACACATATATAGTCTTTGCAACCTAGGTTTCAAGGGAAAATACCACAACACCTTAACCGGCACGCTTTTCTTACCTTTCCACCTTGACTCTCCACATACAGGACATGCTTGTTTCTCCTCGTTCTCCTTCCAGAACAATACACAATCATTCTTGCATTCACGTATGGACTTGTACTCAAATCCTAATCCCTTTCTCAACTGTTTCACTTCATAAAAGTTCTTGGGCAATGCAGACCCTTCGGGAAGCACCTCGTTAAATAAGTCCAATACCATATTTATTGTTTTCGTCGACATCCCACACAATGATTTAATGTGAAGCAACTGCACAATAAACGACATTTTGGAATGTTTTGTATAACCTGGGTAAAGCTCGTGCTTTGCATCTTCCCACAGTGAAGGAAAATTTTCACAATCAGTCCCTGATCCACCACTTGAGGCATTGTCGTTAACCTCATCCATAAACATCCCAGCTCTAATGTCACCCAACATCTCCTCCATCTCATCATGCTCATAATCATCATCTATGTGCCGCAAATAATTGTGATGATCGACCAATACATCTGCTGACCCTTCATACTGCTCACCATGCAGTACCCATCGCGTATACCCCAGATCCATACTGTTCACAAATATATGACGCTCTACTTCATCCAATCCTATCGCACACAAATTTTTATACCCTCGACATGGACACTTAATGTAACCACGACTATCAGCAGAGGCCCGTGTAAAATCAATGAAGGTTCTTACTCCACGTGCATAGGGTACGTAATCCTTTCCAAGTCTATCGTCCAGACGCATCCAATTTTTGTCCATTTCTAAAAACATATATATATTAATAATATGTACATTGAAAATTTACATGCATATCATGCTCCAATTCTCATTGCTTTTTTGATAAGGTAGTTGGTCCTATCCTATTCAAGATTATATTCTCTATATTGCACAAATCTCGTCACTCTACTAATTTCCACGTTAGTAGAAATTTCGGCAGCACCTCTCCATAGTTCTCCAAGTATACATGTTCAAATATCGGGATTGTGACCCTACGAACAGTATACCCGAAGAACAGTAGAAGAAGACACCGTAACTTCATATTAAACGTGGAAAGTAGTGAGTAACAAAAATGTGCAATACAGATAATATCATCCCAAACTGTCCACACTGGACAATTCAGGAATCAGTGGACACATAAATGTACACTGATTCCCAAACGGGTCTAAGGGTATTTATGCAATGTCACACGCATCTAGCAAAAAATCATACAAACAATATCTCCATGTTGTTTAAATTAACAATGTCACCTTCAAGTAGTGTTATATTGTTAAACTAAAGAGAGATGAAAGATTATGTGACCCTAAGTTTCGTGTCTTGTACACAACGAGGGAGAATGATATTGAAGAAATGTTTAAATTTTAGTCTAATTACTTAACCGTCACAAACTGTCCGACCTTGACAACTCTCAAGGCCGAAGAGACTATGACAGTCAAGCAATTAAATTGAAATTCTAACATTTCTTCAAGATCATATTCCTTCGTTGTGTATAAGATCATCATTCTTAAAGTATAATTTTAATTGTTATACTTAATTTCAAAGGTTATACTATAAATTTAATTATTATAATTCGTAAAGAATTATTTTAATTGTTATACTTAATTTCAAATATTATTATCACATTTTAATTATTACTATTCGTAAAGTTGAATTTTAATTATCATACTTATGCTCAAAGGTTAATCTAATTGCTTAACTGTCATAGACTCTCCAGTCCTGACAACTCTCAATTAATGTATGTCAAGACCGGAGGAGAGTAGTCAAGGCCGGAGAGACTATGACAGTCAAGCAATTAGACTAAAATTTAGAGATTATAATTGTTATATATAATTTTAATTATTATCATTCCACAATTATAATCTTAATTGTTATACTTAATTGAGTGAGTTATTTATTTATATAGACAATAAGTATATAATTTTTATATAAGCATCTATTTGATCCTTATTTTCTTTCTCTTTAGTTTATAACAAATAAGTATATTTACAAAATGATAATAATTTTAATTATTATCATTTTTAAAGTATAATTTTAATTGTTATACTTAAATTTCAAAGGTTATAATATAATTTTAAATATTATAATTCTTAAAGAGTTACTTTTATTTGTTATTACTTAATTTCAAATATTATTATAAATATTTAATTATTACTATTCTTAAAGTTTCCTATTTTAATTATCATACTTAAATTTCAAAGGTTATAATATAATTTTAAATATTATAATTCTCTAAAAGTTACTTTTATTTATTATTACTTAATTTCAAATATTATTATAAATATTTAATTATTACTATTCTTAAAGTTTCCTATTTTAATTATCATACTTAAATTTCAAAGATTATAATATAATTTGAATTATTATAATTCTTAAAGAGTTACTTTTATTTGTTATTACTTAATTTGAAATATTATTATCACAATATTTCAAATCTATATCACAACATATTCACAATAACTCACAAACTATTTACAAACTATACAAATAATAATCACAATATTTCAATTGTAAGCATCAAATAACATGCCACATGTATTAACATATTCTATAACTTGAGTAAGTAATAAACATGCATTAACAAAACTTAAGGACAATATATTTATAACAATGTAAACATATTCAAACGTCATTCACAAATAATATGATAGCATATTTCAAGTCCATATCACAATATATTCACAATAACTTACAATATATTCACAAAATAATATGCCACATGTATTAACATATTCCTAAACTTGAGTAAGCAATAAACATGTATTAACAAAGCCTAATGACAATATATTTCTAAAATTGTTTCTTCAAAACGTCATTCACAAATAATAAACACAATATTTCAAATTCATATCACAACAATAAACACAACAAACAATAATCACAAACTATTACAACAATAATAAACACAATAACTCACAAACTATTTACAAAATATACAAACAATAATCACAATATTTCAAAAGCATAAAATCACAACAATATATTGATATAGAAATATACCTAGCAATCACAATATCCTCTTACAAATCAAAATCTTCCAACTTTCCAAAACAACCAATCCTTTAAAAAAATACAACACTAATTTACTAGAAATATTCTATAACAAAAACACAATATAAATATCATAAAATTTAAAAAAAAGACAAGAAATCAAAATTTTTTCTTACCAAAACTCAACTCTCTCTCACTCTCTAACTCAACTCTCTCTCACTCTAACCCTCTCTCTCTCTCTTTCTCTCTCTCTCTCTCTCTCTCTCCTAAAGGAGCCTCGGGCCGAAACAACTTTCAACTCTCTCTCTCTCTCTGTTGCACGCACGGGAGAAGAAGAAATGATCCGCTTCCTCCCATGCGCGTACTAATTAAGTTCTAAAATTATTAGTTTAAACGTTTAAACGTTTAAGTTGTACGCCTGAACGTTATATTCTAAAATTATTCCCGTCCAGAACGTTCGGACATTTACAGTACACGTTCGAACGTACCCTTCTTCTGATATAATATAAAATCTAGCGGAAAAGTTACCGCACTTTCGAATATTTAACTTAAACGTCCAAACGTACATTTCATCAAAGTGTGACCATATTTGAGTGGGAAATTTCCCACACTAATTTAACTAACGTTCGGACGTTAAAAGATTTGGCGTTCGGATGTACATAATTTTCTGGTGATTTTCATCAAATAACGTTCGAACGTATAGTATAAACATCCGAACGTCTAAATAATCACACAGATACCTTAATCGAGCGGGAAATTTCCCGCCTCTTAGTTTAACGTTCGAACGTTAACTTGAAACATTTGAACGTACGATTCCTACTATACTTATTAAATTATTTATTATATACTAACCTATAATATAATATATATACTACATTGTATAGTATGATAGCATAATATTTTAAATGAGAACATAAATGTATATAATATATAAACTATACCATATATATAAATCAATAATATATATTAAATTGTTACTTATTAAATTCTTTATTATATACTAACTTATAATATAATATATATATATATATATATACTACATTGTATATATCTATAACTATATACTACATGGTATAGTATGATAACATAATACTTTAAATGAAAACATAAATGTATATAATATATAAACTATACCATATATATAAATCAATAATATATATTAAATTGTTACTTATTAAATTATTTATTATATACTAACTTATAATATAATATATATACTACATTGTATATATCTATAACTATATACTACACTATATAGTATGATAGCATAATACTTTAAATGAGAATATAAATGTATATAATATATAAACTATACCATATATATAAATCAATAATATATATTAAATTGTTACTTATTAAATTCTTTATTATATACTAACTTATAATATAATATATATACTACATTTTATATATTTATAACTATATACTACTTTGATGTCTGAAGATACGTATGGCCAACTTTATAGCCACAAATATAACAAATGAAGGTACACAACTACAACGTGATCACCAAGCTAGCTAGCTAGTCGGTCCTATATTTTTTATTTTTTTTAAGACATAATTTATATTATACTTATAATTTGAATAATAATCATATTCTAACTAAATTAGTATGAATATATTATATATACTTACTCCATGTTATATATTAAACTTCATATTATCTGTATATTAAATGTTTTTAATCTTTACTTAAAATTAAGATTATAAACTTATAATTTTCTTGTTAAACATATTCAATAAAAATTTAAAAACAATAATCACAATATTTTAAATCCATATCACAGAATATTCACAATATTCTTACAACAATATTTATACACATATTAATTCATCAATAAACACCATAAACTCATAAACTATTCACAAAATTCACAAACAATAATCATAATTATTTCAAGGGTAAGCATAAAATCACAACATGTATAAACATATTGCTAAACTTTAGAAATATAACAAGCACTCACAAAAAAACCAATTAATCTAATTGTCAATAATATTATATAACATCCTAATATATAACATAAACATTTATAATATAATATATTATAGATAATATTTTGGAAATTAAATTGACAAACGTTCGAACGTTCTATGTATATAAGGCCAAAACAGAACGTCGAAACAACATTTCCAAAACATATCCATCATCTACTCCGTTGCACGCCGCCACACCTCCGTCACCACCGCTGTCAACTTCGCCACAACCGTTACTAAAAGGTAGGCATTCATCTTTTATTTAAATAACATGTATTTTATTGAGATTTGGATTGAGTTTTGTTTAAAATCGGATAAGTGGTGGCCGGATTTTCAACTCCATTTTTCGGCCACCACGGCCAGCCATTGGTCGAATAGTCACCGTAGAAATGTTTCTTGAAGTGTATACTTCATTTCTATGGTGACATTTCGGCATTTAGAACCTTGTAGAGAAATTTTTGAGATTTCAATAATGGCTGAGTCGACTCAGCCATTCTACATCATAACGTTCGAACGTTTCACTAAGACGTTTGAACGTACGGCGTTTAAATTATAGAGCTGTTACGGCTTCTACGTTCGAACGTTCATTGTCTTACATTCGGACGTCATATTCATCAATTTTCAGTCTAAACGTTTAATATATACGTCAGGACGTACTACTTTTTAAATATTATTAAACGACATACGTTCAAACGTGAATATTTTACTTTCGCACGTAAATCACATACGGCCGGACATTTAATTATAACATCCGAACGTAGTGATTTTCTACGTTATTCATGCTTCGACGTTCGGATGTTCGTATTTACGTTCACACGTAAAATAAATACGTTCGAACATATAACATAAACGTCCGAACTTACATCAGCCAATATTTATTTACTGCTTATGTTCGAACGTCTATGTTTTACATTCGAACGTATATGTTTCACGTTTGAACGTAAATTTATTTACATTATTTTACGTGCGAATGTATAAATTAACGTTCAAACGTTTTATCTTTAACGTTCGAACGTTAAAGACAAAATGTTCGAATGTTAATGCAGAGCAGCTTAAAATTAATACAAAAAAATGCATTAATGTAAATAATTTATTTTCCTTTTCTATTTTTAGGATATGGCTCTTCCACTGCATAATAGGAAACGAGGGAGGGAAGGAGCCACGTCGGACACTGCTCGTATCGGAGCTTGTACTGTTATGGTAGAGCGAGAGGTCCTGATTAATGAGTTCGATGAACTCTGTTGGCAGCAGACGAACCTGAGAGATGTTTTCTTCAGTAGAGGCTGGAGAAATATTTGTACATTGAGGGGGAAGGTATAACCCTCAATGGTTCAAGAATTCTATATGGGGATGTGTGACATGCCTCAGGATGCATCCTCTCACACCGTGACTGTACGCAGTGTTTCCATTGAGGTATCACCAAATGTCATCGGCGAGCATCTTGGGATTCATCTAGGAGTTGAGACATTTGCACACTCAACACCCCGTGAGGATGTAGGCACTTCTACATCATCTACTGGCCGCCCATTTGAGCCAGCATCAGCCAGAGATGCAGGCCAGTCAGAGGCTGAGGATACTGGCATCGAGGCTCGGGATGATGACCAAGATGAGGATTTATACATCCTCATCGGGAGGGACCGCATGCAGATCTAGCAGAAGAACGCCTTCAACCAGAACCATATGTTGCATTTCTTCCGCATGTTGCACCTTATTGTTGCAACAAATGTCGATCCCATGGCTCATAAAACCACATTTAGTCAGCTTCGGGCATAATTTTTTATACGAGTGGCACGTGGAGATCCTATAGATTTGCCACTGCGCATCTTTGAGAGGATCCATTACGAGGCGAGCATCGTCTCCCCGGATAATCTCTCATACGGTGTCCTAATCAGTCGACTATTACTTGCACGGGGAGTGCCGACCTAGCCAGAGGAGCGGGTCAAAGATCAGATGGGCCCCCTCGACATGACCATGCATCAACGTAGTATTGGACAGGCGAGGGGACGTCAGCCACCCCTTGTAGAGGATATTGTTCCTCCGACGCAGCCTGAGCTAGGTCATGTCTGGAGTAGTAGTCAGCATACGCCGAGTACATCTGTAGGAGATGTGCGGCCTACTTGGGTTGATGCGGTCATCTCACAGCTGACTGCGCATATCGATCATAAGATCGATCGATCGCTCGAGACTATATCGGCGTCTGTTGTCGAACTCATCCATCGTGTAACTATCCTCAACGACAAGGTTGATACCTTGACTGAGGAGGTACGAAGTTCGACTTTTGCGGATAACGTTATCATCTGACTGTTGTTTACTTCATTGTATCAAATCTTGTATTTTATTTTTAATATTTGTAATGAAAAATATTATTGAATATTTCTATCGTTTTTTAATTTCAATTTTTAATCTTCTTTGATGTTATATTTTTCAACTTTAATACTAAATCACTGCATTTCAAATTTATATAAACACAAATATATATTTATATATTACAAATTGTGTATATATAAATATAGACAATTCAATTTTTTAGACTTGTTTACAAATTATGCACAATAAAAACCACATAATTTTTAAATTAAAGTCATTTAATTTAAATTTACAATGAACGTTCGAACGTTGTTACTTAACGTTCGAACATTGGCGCAAACATTTTACGTTCGAACGTTAATTAATAACGTGCGAACGGTTGTGCCAAAATATTTTACGTTCAAACGTAAACAGACATAATGTTTGAACGTATATGTGATGTTCGAACGTATATTTCCCATACGTTGGAACGTAAAAAAATCTCATTCTATCTTTAGTGACGGTTTCCAGAAACTGTAACAAAAAATGCATTTTAGTGATGGTTTAGGGACTGTCACAATTTCCCAACCGTCACTAAAAAGCAATTGTATTGTAGTGATATATAAGCTACAAACATCGTAGTTGGAAATTGATTGCCACCAACACCTGCTGATCATGTTTGAATGTTCAAGCAATTAATGGCTAAGTGAGAAGACGTGCTTGTGGTGAGTGAGGAGTTGGCATAAAAGTGACGTAGCGGGATGCCAGGTGATGTGACAAGGTCACGGTGTAGCTTGGGAGTAGTCTCAAGCTATATAACGTACGTAAGGTGCAGTTGTGAATGGAGTCTTATCTTGCCAAGTGTTGGGATGAACTTGTAACGGGACGGGAAGTGGGGAAAAGTTGTAACACCCAACACCCAAATAGAAGGCCCAAACCACATGACTTATACTCTAAAATGACTAATCAATGATATAATTGGTGCCCTATTGGAACCTTATAAAAAGGAAAAACTTCTCATATCCAAGTAATGTGTGCTCTCATATACTACCTACCCTTATCTTTATCATATGGGATATCACAATCTACTCTCCTTAAATTCTTGACATCCTCGTCGAGCATGTCTGTTGTAGGTTGCACGGTTCAAATCACACATTTCTAGTTAGGATAGGCTCTGATACCATTTCTAACGCTCAATTGGAAGGCCCAAACGACATAACCTAAACTCCAAAAGGACTAGTCAATGATATAATTAAGGGCCGCATCGAAACCTTATAAAGAGCAAAAACTTCTCCTTCCCAATCAATGTGGGATCTTATACACCACATACTCTTATATATATATATCATATGGGGCATCACAAGAGTCCTGCCAATCGAGTAAGAGAAGGTAAGTATCGGACTATAATGCTTGTTTATACAAGCAGATGATCAACGTATTATATGTTGATCTTAAGTGATAAGGAGGTAGGGTCCATGTGTAATATGGTGAGACATGTGTGCTGAATGGATTTACCATATGTAATGGGTAATCTGTCCTAAGCATAGGTACATGATTTTTGAGCTTCAGAGTTGGCATGGAGTCGTGTGATATGCATGGATGAGGATGATGATGACGATGAGGAAGCATAAGCTCGAATGTAGGAAGTGACGTGTATTGTTTAGGATTGAGATGCATGGCTCAGTCGGTCTAAGTCATGCATCAGAATGAGGTTAATAAGAAGAATAAGACGAAGGTCTTAGTGTCTTAACCCTAAGGTGAATCATGAGGTTCACTTTAAGTGGATAAGCACTCGAAGTAGAATGTTGAGTGTGGAAGAGATAGTGACAGTAAGTGGATCCCCGAAGGTTTTGTCATAGTAAGGGACACGTAAGAGCCTAGGGATAGAATGAGAGTGTTCCAAGTGAAGTGTAGTTCTATTCCTAGTTGAATTACTTATGTATTAGATAGAGAATGATGCTAAAGTCATGTGTATGCATGTAGGTTGCCATCTGATACATACATGAATGGACTGCATGATATAAGAATAGCATGTAGTTCAGGTAAGTATTATGTTCATACTCTTCTAGAGTTTTCTAGAAGATATGAAAATGGAAAAGAAATGTTTCTCTTTACGATGCCTTATGAAAAGTATGCTCTGTATAAGTGTTCAAAGGTATATGTATATATGGCATTTCTTGGCAGCCCCTTGTTATGCAACCCAAGTATTAAGTGTATGCATGTAAATGGATGACTATACATAGTATCTATTGTCTTTATTTTCCTTGAAAAGAAATGTTGAGGTTTATGCCTTATGCTTTTAAATGATGCTTTAAAAAGGATGCCATGAACTGGTGTTTAAATGATGCATTGAAAGATGATTTAAGCTCATGTTTTTAGATGACGTTTTTCGATGAATGAACTGTTGACTGAAAGGACTGAAAGGAATGAATGAAAGAAAGGACTAAAAGAAGCAAATGACTAAATGAAGGAATTTTTTAATGTATGAAAATACGTAATGGCCATGACTAAATGAATGGGTACCACAAATGGGTAGATTGCAATGTCGGGTAAGTACTATTGGTACTGCACCCAGTGCTACCCCCTGACTGAAAGGGATTCTCAACCTGTGGCCACTGGCGGAATCCAGGTCCAAAGGAAGACCACTAAGCCTCACACACGGGGAGTAACAGTATATACCGGCCAAAGGAAAGTGATAAGAGAATGCATGTATGCATTGAGTTCTTTAATAAATGAATGCACATGGTGGGAGAAATGTTTTATGAAAGGAAATGCTTTTAAGAAAAACCTCACCTCATAATGTTTTAAATGAATGTATGTCTTATGTACGTATCATAAGTATGGAGTGATGAAAGAATGAATGAAAACCAACGTTTACATAATCTTATTGTATGAAGTAATGTTTCCTGAGTATTCGACTCATTTTAGTTTTTATATATGCCCCACCCCCTCAGGAACTAAATGAACAGAATGCGTCAAGATGGACACGACCTAAGGGAAAGAGCACGAAAGTCTAGGCATGAGAGTTTTAATATATGAGAGGCCTTTTTATTTTAAGTCTGATGTTTTCCACTAGAAACCTCTTTTATTCTCAAACAAGTTTTATATTATAATGTAGAGTCTTGCACCTTGGGTATGGAAATAAAATTTTTAAAGTGATCAGTAATTCTCGTCTCCTTTTCTAAAATCATTTTCTAAAAAGTCCCACCACAAGGATTGACGTTACATTAGTGTTCCTAGTTAATTATTTGGAGCACTTTTAAAACAATAAGATCTATGTGTCATTGAGAATTTGGAGTCTATACTTGTACTATGACATATGATTTTAAGTGAAAGGTAGCAACTCTTCTACCCATCCAGGTATGGGGCGTAACACTAATCACTTTACCCTCTGTGAAAAATACAGTTTGGTTATCTTACATATTATTATTGGGTACAAGAGATTCATTTGAAACCCTAAAGTCGCAAATTGAGTTTGCTTAATGATATCTATGGTCACCTTGTGGATTCGTATAACTCGCAGTTGGACTTACTAACTAAGATCTAAGCTTTATATTGTGTGTTTGACCTTAAAATGAGATTTGCGATGATTCGTTGACTTTATGGTTTTGCAAAGGTTCTAAATGCATAAAAAGCAATGGTATGATTTGTTGGAAGGTTAGTGCATATGAAATTTCGTATGGAGAGAAATGGTCCTAAATCACTACTTGAAATTTGTGGTTTAATTATTTGTAGTTGATCATATGATTTCTCTCCCTCATGGTATTGCTAGTCTCCACACGATGGTCATATTTTTTATGATCATGTAGCATGACTGGGAGCATTTATTGAGCACACAATAGCAATGAATTTGGAGATTATGGTAAAAAGAGGTATATCGACAAGTTTAGAAGAACTCACTTGTAGGAGTGATCGCCTTTGATACTTAGGTAGTAAGCATAGATGAGAAGTTGTGTGCTTTGATGCTTATGTGGCATATTGAGATGGTTGACACAAATATATATGTCGTCTTAGCTAGGCTAAGTTGAGGTCTTTGTTATTCATTAAGATTGTACATGGATAGCCCACAATCTGTATGGCCTATGGTTTAGTCAGACGTGATGTTACACCCGGGTCCAGCAACAAGCCTTTTTCTGAAATTTTTGTTTATGGATTTATATGTATGAAGAGCCTAGTTGAATTTTTGAGTATTACTTTTTAGAATAAACTATAGGCCTAAATTATTATTAATTTTTGTGGAATATGATTTTTCAATAGGTTTGATGATTAGGTTACAAAAATCATTTTATGACTCTAGCACTCCCATGCACGTATGCCTCTCTTCCCCTCAGCTCTAGGGTTTTTTTTTTCCAATCACCTATGTATTCACACATTAACTTCACAGTTCATGCACATCCCTCATGCATTTATCATTCATCTTCAACCCTAAACTAAGTTGCCGCCACACCACCTTAAGGTAGCTCAACTGCCAGGCTCCTCCACGTGAACCACTCAGATCTCGACGCACCAATAGCCTCCAGTCCATGTCCAGGAAAACAAGCATGGCAACATACCCAGTGCATGGCTAGTGCTCTCCCTAATGGTCACGTCAAGCTTCGCCATGTTGCTGCCGCTGCTGCCCTCTTCAACCACCTTGTTGTAGCCGTTTAGTGCCTTTGTCGCCTTGCACCACTGTGGGACAGTGCCCAATGCTTCAAACCTCCCCTTAACCCTAAGTTTTTCCAGCCCCATTGCACCAGTTGCCATCGAGCCGCCTTTTCACACTACTGCAACCATGCCACCGTAGCACCACTACATGAATGCAGCACATTTCAACCAGCCATCGGGAACCCACCACGGTTACCACCACCATGCCAACCACCAAAAGTTTTGAGAGAGTACTCTATTTTTGCTTCATTGAAACAGAGGAAGTGATCTTCCCCCCTATGAGGCTCAAGTCATCCACGCAGGCCGCCACCACGTCGTCCCCTCACAGCACACAGAAAGTGTCACTCGGCACCTCTCACCATCCCAAGTCGCCACTCTCAACTGGTAAGGTCACGCCGTGCAAAGGTTTCCTATCCAATGTCTCTCACCATTTTTCGGACTCTCTCCCACCACTCACTCTCTCCCTCTCATCACTTTCTATCTCTATCTCTCAGTGCTCCGCTGTTGTGTGGACCACCTATGACATCCGCACAACCCTACCGTTGCATCCCTCCTTCCTCCTCGGTAAGCATGGCCACTGTTACGTGTTTGTAAATCTCAGTTTTTGTGTTCAAAGAGCCATGCAAGTTATGTTTCCTTTTTCTTTCCCAAAATGCCCTCGAATGGGTGCTTATTGAACATGTATTTATAAACTTGATGTGCATAGGATTTGTTTGTAGTATAAGATTTTATATAGAAAATATTTGAGTCTAGATTAATGAATTAATTATTTTTTTACAACTAATTTCAGTAAGTAAATAGTAAGTATAAAATTTTTATGTTAAACCTTTAATAAAGTAATTTGTCTATTTTTATTAAATGAAATCTTTGCCCTCCTACTTTAACCAGTTTAGTTATAACGAATCTTTAAACCAGAATTGTAATTTGTGGCATAGTTGAATTTATTACTATTATTATTATACAGTTTTAGAAAATGTCTTAGAATTTAATAGCTTAGTCCGAGCATTTTAAGTGGTTATTGATGTATTTGGAGAAGTGATGGTATTTCAAGGTTATAGGTTTTGAGAAATTAAAATAGGTTATTTTAGCATCTTAGGCTTAAATATTGAAATACGTGTTTGATTAGAAATTTACAAGAATTATGTGATTATTTTATAGGTGACGATTAATATTTGATCGGTACTGTTGAGAAAATTTTCGAAAGACTAAGAAGTCCAGTTAAGCGGAGTTCCTAAACCAGACTTTACATAAAAATAAAATGGGCCGAGGTTGATTTTTAGAAAATATGCATGTTTTGTAATCAAAACAAATTTGAAACGACCTCAGTTATTTGTTCTGCATTACTCATGAAATTCAGTATAAGAACAAAGTATTTTCTGGCATGACTGGTATAGACATGAGCTATTTTGGTATATGCCTTGAGTTCTTCAAGGATTGCTCCGTTTGGATTTTTTAGGCCTTCCCTCGTTACGATGTTAGGTCTGGTTTTTTTTCTATGATTTTTATTGTTATTCTTGATCCATAGGCTTGTAATAGAAAAGTTTTTTTGGCTGAGGCTTCCTTGGGTTTCTCCTTTGGCCTTGTTTTTATTTCCACGGTATTCGTCCGCCGCAAGTAAGGGTTTTATTTTAACAAAACAAGAGTTACTATTGGACATGAGAGAGGGTCACTATTGGACATGTGACCTTCCGCTCTTTAAAAAAACAAGAGTTATTTTGGCATTTTGTTTCTAAATTGTGTAAAAGAAAGCAAATATGAAATTATATGCTTAAATTATATTTTTATGATCTGATTCTGTTCTATTTTGAAAATATTTTTTACTCTGATATGATATGATGTTTCAGTTTATGCTATGCCAAAGGGATTTTGATTAAGAATATTTTGAAGTTTCACTCTGATATTTTGATAACATGTTCTGACTCTGCATTTTGAAAAAAAATATTTTGATTTTGCATTCTGAAAATCAAAAGTGTTTTGCTCTACATTCCGAAAGAAAGTATTTTGTGCTGCATTCTGAATTCAGTAAATGCTCATGTTTACACACTAGTATATGTTCACTGCTTACTAAGTTATTAATAACTCACCCCTTATCTTCACAATATTTTTCTAATAATTTTGATGCCTCAGGTGGAAGTCAAGAGTAAGATTTGATGATCATAGAGGAATAAATGACAGAGGGTACAAGTTTATTGGAGAGTCTTATTCAATAAATTTATGATTTTATGTTATTTGATATTCTGAGTCATTGATATTTCTCAATATTTATGGAGTTTTTAAATTATTTCATTGAGGTATTTATTTGGAGTCCTAGTGGAGGAACATATATTATTGGTCTGAATAAACAGATTTGTACTTTTTGAAAATATTGGAGTATATAAATATGTTATGGATCGAAGATGGACTTAGGTTACAAGAGATAACTCTCTGAACCTCCAAGGACGAGGCGTTACATGTGAGATCGTCTTTGGTACTTTAGACAACGAGCAAATGGTGAGACTCAGGTTAGACGCTAGGATAGCAACTTGATTAAGACTTGTACGATGTATTGAGATTAGACATACACTATTCAGTACAAGTGATTGGGTTTTTTGAGACAAAAAATTGTCTCAAAAATTCCAAATTTCATCCCAAATTGTATTCGGAGATGAAAAAATGTTGTCTCTATTTTGTTTTGGAAAGACCGTCTCAAAGTTTTTGGAGACAAAAATTAAATTTTGTCTCGAAAAATCTTTTTTAGAGACGAGAATAGGCAAAAACAGTCAAAACCGTTCGAATTGAACATTTTTCTTAGACGAACCGATTTCGTCTCAATACATTGTTCGAATGGAATATTTTTCCGTTCAAACCAACACGTCCATTCGAATAATATGAAATATTCATTCAAACTAATGACCATATTTGATCTTGTTCCAACGAATGGGATGTTCGAACAGATTTTATGCCTTCGAACTAATAAATTTTTTAAATAACTTGTGTTCGAACATAAATTATATATGTTCGAACAAAAATTTTATTTTCGGAAATTATATCTATTCAAATAGGATTTATCATATTAATGTTGTTCGTACAAATATTTTATTGTTCGAATGTACGTATTTCTCGGTTGTCGTTCAAATGGGCTAGTTTTTGTTCGAATGGAGTTATAAATGGTAATTTACTATTAGAGCTGGTTATTTACCGTTTGAACGGTATTAATTATATAGATCAGAATTTAATTAAAAATACCATATTAATATTACACAAATTATAATGCAAATATCAATTGTTCAAATGTTTTGGAACATCATAATAAAATGGCAATTAAAGAAAAAATAAACTTTAGGACTATGGCGATGGCATAGAGTTTTGGGACATCATTGACTGGAATTGTTCAAACATTTTTTGGTTATTCAACTGCATCATATCTTCTAATCTCGCCTTAAAATCAGTTGCTTGATATAATTATGTCAAAATCAGTTGCTTGATATAATTATGTCAGCAACTTTTTTTTCTTGGACCTCAATCGTTCTATCTAAAGTGTTGCTTCCTCTAATTCCTTGGTCTTGTCATCATTCGATCTAGCTCGAGAAGAAGATGATGATGTTGATGATGGCTTCACGCAACGTCCTAAGCCCCTCAAATATCTAAAACATGATCCAAGAACTTTAGAAAGGATCTGAGCATTGTTGACAAATGATGCATTAGATGGATCCACAGTAGTTTCCTTAAGAGATATCATCTTGTCCTACAAAAATAAAAACATTAAAGTTAGTATAAGTAACAAAAATATTATGTGACAATGGAATTAAAGAAATTTAAACATAGCATACAATTGGGTCAGATCATAGTCAGCATGACTTTCTTCTTTCTACAAAAAGAAAATTAATATTAGAACTTAAATCAGAAAAATGTATTATATGTTAATATTTAACTTACCACTAAAATAACTTACCATTTTGTTAGACAAATGATGAAAAGATCGAGATCTCACATGATGGTTTATCTTTAAATTTGATCTACTTGCTTTATTCACAGTACTCCATTGCTAAAACAAATATTAGTCTCTATGTTTAATTTAATACATCTATCATATACTATTAAAAAAAGATAGCAGCGAAATTTCCTGATAAGTAGGATCTTCAAATATATCACAAACATTCTCTCATTCCTTTGGTGGCATTACTTGGAATGGATTTTGGCGCGCCTCTATTATAGTACTAAACTTCTTATAGTATGCATGGCATCAACCTTTGTACGTCCAAAATACATTCGATATCAATTCCTCAACCGTTAATCGATCCTCTTGTAGGCCAAAATTAAGCTCAAACTCATCCTTTAAAAATTATAAATAATTAGTTTAAACACAAAGTAACTTGAAAGTAACATGTTGTATACTTAGTTGCTTGAGATGTAGCTTTTTACCAAGCAATGCTTTTTGATGTGATCTTTCACATCTTGGGAAACTTTAGACCATGATGATGTAGCAATCGGTGCATACGTGCGAGTAAGTGTACCAATATAAGAAGCAATCTACGTTGTCGAATCTTAGGAGCCACCGGTGTGGTCATCAGGAATATCGACCTTAATTTTATCAACTTTTCCTACTTTCTCTATGCAGACACCCCTCGTTGTGTCTCTACCTCGGCGCTGGCTTACAACAGCTTTATAAAGTAATTAAAGTATAACTTTTTAATTAAATTATGTTATTTTATAGATATATTACTTAAATTGAACATAAAATGTGATATTTAATTTGACAAAATACCTTGTTCTGGGTCTAGTGATGTTGACTCACTATTCGTAGCAGGTGAACAACACGGGGAGTTAGTAATGGATGGGGATGGCATACGTGTTACTTTGCGTTTGGGAGACATATCTATTAGAAATTGTAACAAATTATTATTCAAACAAATGTTACGGATATTTATAAGAATAATACTTACAAAGATTCATGTTCAAAATTCATTCACTATCTGTTTTACTGGACCAGTCGCCCTCATCCTCACTAGACAGTTTAGTTGATTCATCTTCTTCCGATATTTCACCCTCAATTATTTTGGGTTGAACATCTTCTCTATGCAATGAGATCAGATCATATTGGCTTAGATCAACAAATAGATTGATGTCTACTTCGTTTTTTTGATATACTTCTTCATTTGCTAGACTATCAACTTCTTCATGTGGTTCGTCTACCTTTGAAATGTAATCATATACATTTATTGGCAAAAACTTCTCCACTACCAGCCATGGGTTTCGATACTACATATCATCTAAATAAAAAACTTGATTTGCTTGGCAAGCGAGAACAAAGAGATCGTCCTCATACCATGTGCGAGATGTATTCGCACTCACAAAATAATCATCGTTACGCATTCCCAACCTAGGATTTGAGACATCACACCAATAACATTTAAATAATCAGACCATATATCCCCTCACGTACTTTAAAGCTATGATATCTTCCACAATTCCGTAGAAGTCAATGTTATCATCCCCATCTTCGACTACGACCTCACAATTTTGAGTTTTCTTATATCGTTTTCTATCAATTGTGTGAAATCTATATCCACGCACCAAACATCCTGAGTATTAGATGGCCTGCCTGGAAGGACCACATGCCAGAGCATATAGCTCTGGTGAGATTTCTTCTGAATTCTCACCATATTTTGATACAACCTACATCAATAAATATTATTATATAGAAAAAAGTGGAGTTTAGTGGTATGAAGTTCGCATTATAAAATGGGTCTTTACAGTAATATCGTGTTTTTAAACCAAGAGGCAAATTCCTCTTTGTGCATCTTTTCTACTTCAGTTACACCATTCGTGCAAAGTAGATGTATATGTTCACTACGCATGTTCATCACTAGCCTCAAGTAGTGGTCAATCTCTGCACAGTTATTCAATACATACCATTGAGCTCTTTCAAACTCTCACCGACTTAGGTTGTGGCCCCCTTGTGCGCCTATGGGACGTACGGTCTGGGAAAACACAGGAAATGTCAATGAGACTCTCATCTCTTGTCCACCTTTATAATTTCGGTCTGGTCTTGTAAATCTAGTATTAACCCCACGAAAATATATTGAACAAAAGGTATGCCACACATTATCAATATATGACTCTGCAAGCGAACCTTCTGGATGAGTTTTACTCCCCACATATCACTTCAGTTTTCCCAAAAACCATTTAATAGGATACATCCATCTGCTACAAATGTCTCTGAAAAATTCCCCTAATTCTATGAGAGCAGTTCACGCATCTCGAGTTAGCTTTCCACGCACACCAATCGGCAACAGACGCTGCATAAATATTTGACAGTCGTAACTTTTAAGACCAGTTATCTTTCAATCATGTGTTCGAACACATCTTGTCATATTTGAAGCATAGCCATCAGGTAATTTGATTGTCATGAACCAATAACAAAATTTATTTCTCTCATCATTTGAAAGTGTATACCATTCGATGGGCATATAAGTTGACGACCCATTGTCTTGCAAATGCAACTCCAGTCTTATCTCCAGCTACTTTAAGTCTTTACGAGAGTTAGCTGTATCTTTTATCGTCCCTTCGTTTGACATCACTGTGCCCAATATATTCTCACATATATTTTTCTCGATGTGCATAACATCTAAATTGTGGCGCAGTGTCAAGGTAGACCAGTATGGCAACTCAAAGAAAATACTTTCTTTTGTCCAATTCAACTCCACTACGTGTTGTTTTCTCTTTCAAACTCTTATATCTTTGTCAAATCTGTTTTCTGAAACATCCTCCAACTGCGCGGTAATATCATTCCCAGACAACTCTGGCGGTGATGACCTGCGCTCAACCCTTCCATCAAACTTCACTCTATTTGAACGTCATCTATGACCATGTGGTAAATAACGACGGTGTCTCATAAAACATAATTTCCTATATTGGCTCAACCACTGAGACTGTGTATCTTTATTAGGACAAGTCATTTTACCTTTTGTACTCCACCCAAACAAATTTTCATATACTGGAAAATCATTTATTTTCCACATCACTGCAACATGCACTTGAACTCTCGCGATGAGGCCGCATTATATGTACGAACACCCTAATCCCACAACTCTTTCAACTCTGTAATCAGTGGTTGCAGATATACATCTAATTTGTTTCCTGGTGACCTTGGCTTTGGTATCTGTAGAGTCATCATAAAATACGGGTCCTTCATACACTTCCAAGGTGGCAAGTTATAGGGCATTAATATGACATGCCAAGTACTATGAAAAGTGTTCATGTTGCCAAATGGATTAAAACCATCCGTTACTAAATCAAGACGTACATTGTGAGGTTCTTCAACAAACCATGGATACTCGATGTCAAATTTCTTCTATTATAAGGAATCTGAGGGATGCAAGAGGAAGTTTTCATTTTGGACTCTTTCTGTGTGATGTCAAGACATATCTTTCGCAGTCAACGAGGGCGTAAACAATCTTTGAAGTTGAGGAATCAATGGAAAATATTTTTTGGGATACATTATGTTTATTGGATCCATCTTGACTCATGACACACTGGGCATGAGTCAAATTCTGCATAATGCTGCAAGTAGAGAACACAATTATTTTTACAAGCGTAGATGATATTATAATCATATCCTAACCCTTGCTTCAATTGCTTTACTTCATAAAAATTTTGGAGTACTACATTATCCTGAGGAATAGCCTCTCTAAATAATTATAGCAACATGTCGATGGCTTTGATAAAAATACGACAAATGGATTTAATATGGAGCAATCTCATCGTGAAAGACAACTTGCTATGACTAGTGGACCCCTCGTACAACTCTCTTTGTGCATCCTCCCACAGTCTTGCAAAGTTTCCATTTCCCTCAAATGATTGTGCAGATGTTCCTTCTCTATCCCTCATCCCAAATATTCCTGGACCCAGATTGCCTAACATTTGTGTCATATCCTCTCCATTATCATCATTGTCATCAGGATCATCCACATCAATGTCGTCCATGTAGATATCGTTACCTCCTTCATTTGATTAGTTTGACTGCTAAATCTAACTCCTTTGGGAAATGGTTCACCATGTAAGACCCAAGGTGAATATTTAAAATCGATTTCATTTACAAATAAATGATCATCCACTACCACAAAATTATAAGAACTAAGACTTTTGCACTTCTTGCATGGACATCTTATAAATCCTCGACCGTCAATACTCATGCAAGCAAACTCTATAAAAAACTTCACCCCTTGTGCATACTCCTTATAGTCTCGCCCAAGTCTATCTCCCAACAACATCCAACTTTTATCCATTGTATTTCCGTTACTTGTCAGATGTCTATAAAAAAACACCTAATTCATGGGATAAACACTATCAACAGTATATTCATACATGTTTACCATTTATTTTATAAGGTGGTTGATCCTATTACATACGAGAGACTATCATTTATATCGCATATATACTCAATCCAAAACTCTAATGTAGGCAGCATTTCCCTACAATTCTCCAAGTATGCTAGTCATGATAAGTCGTCGACCCTATTCATGGGCCAAGAAACTTACAGACCACATACCCGAAGAATGTAAGGAATCACTAAACCAAAATTTTAATTGACTAACACAAGTGTTTAAACTGAATATATCTGTCATATAGATGATAGAATCTCAAACTGTCTACTTTAGACAATTCAAGAGTTGTACCCAAACATTCTTTAAGAGAATATTTGGCCACAACTCTCGAACGGATTTAAGGTTTAAGTACATATAAAAATAACCCTGAAATTCAAAACTGTCCAACTTCTACAATTATACAATAAATTTGAAAGCAAATCACATTCCTAATCACAAATACATTGCAAAATTACATTACTAATCACCAATATTATAAATATTTTATAAGTATTAAACATTAATTTAAGTATTAATAATTGCTATGTTATATTATATTTTAAGTTTCCATTTTAATTTAAGTGCAAAATAATTTGTAATTATACTATATAGTTTTTTAATTAAATATTTTCTAATTAATTATACTATATAGTTTTTTGATTAAATATTTTATAAGTATTAACAATTGCTATGTTATATTATATTTTAAGTTTCCATTTTAATTTCAGTGCAAAATATTTTGCAAGAATTCTTAAGTATTTTATATTTTAAGTATAATTTTTATATAATTTATTGGTCTTTTAAGTAAAATCTTGCACTTAAAATCTTTTTAATCTATTGAAACAGGATTTTGTTCGAACAAGATTTTGTTCAGACAGGATCCCGTTCTGTAATGCCCCGTCCCCGAGGGTCTGGAGAGTTAAATCATGTCACTTAAAAATCATTTTTCCATCCACTGTAACGCCCCATCCCCGAGGGTCCGGAGAGTTAAATCATGTCACTTAAAAATTATTTTTCCATCCACATAGTACATACTCTAATTTTTCTCTATCGCACAAAATACTCATTTATTTACATCAATTACTCCAGAATAACTATTCAAAGACGATACAAAGTCTTAATATAAACATCAACTATTCATATTTAAAGATTCGTTTCATATTTAAAAACGCTTTGGCATAACATAACTAAACATCTTCATCTTATCATATCATATCGTATCATATCATATACCATATTTAACCCCCGTGGTAGGGTTGTGCTATCTCCGGTGGCCAAACCAGGCAGTGTCATATGGTAAACTTCCCATTTTTCAATCTCGAAATCCCGAGTGTGCACATAGGAAATAACACGTAAAAAGACCACTTTGTTTTCAAAGTGGGTGCACTCGTATCATATCATATCATGTTGGTACCAATCATATCATGTGAATCAGTATCATCATATCATCAGAACCATATTCAGAATCAGATTCAGAACAGATAAGTATGCCAAAGTTTTATCATATCCATATCATATCAAAACACGTGCAAAACATATTCATATCATTTCTATTTGATCAAAACCAGATCCAAATCATTTCATATCACATGCATAAAAATCTTAAAGATATCATATTCGCACTTTTGCATATTTCATAAACATGTCAAATATTGCTCATGTCTACACTATTCATGTCAAAAAAATTTCTTTTATCTTTTATACATATCTCATGAGTGAATGCAAAACATATACTGAGGTTGTTTTTCACCTTTTCTTTTTAAAACAACATGCACATTTTTTTACAAACGAACCTCAGTTCATTTCTTTTTATACAAATCTAGCATAGGAACCCTGCTTACCTGGACGACTTAGTTTTTCAAAATTTTCCTTAAAAATGTCGAGTCGACTATAAATCGTCACCTATAAAAATAATTACGTAATTTCTGTAAGTTTTCAATTAATCACGGATTTCGATATTTAAGCCTAAGCTTCTTAAATAACCTATTTTAATTCCTCAAAACTTAAAACCTTCATAATCCCAAACAATATCATCACTTCCTAAAATCACCAATATCCATCAAAATCCAAGTCAAATACAAAACACCAATATTTAAACCCGATATAACCAACAAATCTCATAGCATAAATGAATCACACCAACAACTCCATCATCCAATCCAACTGACCCCCTTACTCCTCGGACTCAGTTTGGCACAACCAACCAATTCACAGTAAATATGAGTTAGCGTGAAAATACATTTAAATCTCAAAAGTTCTTTGAGAAAATACTTACAATGCTATAATATAATTTTTGAAAGATCACGAAGGTGCTAGAAGCGGCAACGCAGCAACAAAATAGTGCCAAATACACTCTGGCCGTGGGTCTCAAAAACTGACTTTTGAACGGGTACAAACCAAGACACGAGATTGCTAGGGTAGGGCTTAGGAATGTCGGTGAAACTAATGCTGGTGGTGGTTGGCCATTGGTGACGGCGTAAAGGGTGGTTGAACTACAAAACAATGCCCAAATCGGAAATGGAGTTGGATGTACTTCACCGGTGGTGGATCGGAGCTGGGATTGGGGTTAGGTGCATTGGGTTGCTAGGAGGTCGAGATGAAGTGGTGAAGAAATGGTGGCCGGAGGTGGCGCGACGGCGGCACACGAGCACAAGGGATGATGTGGCTTCAAGCCGTGTGTGGAGGAGAACGCCGTCAAGTGAGCTGAAAACGGGAGGGGGTGGTCGCCGGTGGGTGGGGAAGGTCGTGGGCTGGGCGGTGTCGCCGGAAGGTGGCGCACGGTGGTGGGCTGCGGAGGAGAAGAAATCGCACGGGGAGAGGGGGTGCAGCGCGCAGGAGAGGAGAGAGAGAGAGGAGAAAAAGAAATGGAGGGAAAAAGAAAAAGAGGAAAAAAAAAATGAAGGGAAAGAAATGAGGTCCAATCCTCACATCTTGGGTCATAAAAATGATTCAACGGAAACAATTTCAAAACAATAAGTTAAATAAAATAATTCAAACGTAGTGATTAAATGAAAATAAAATAATTAAACCCAATAATAAATTAATTTAAAATAAAGAGAAATTTAAATGCATAACAATTATTAATATTAAGGAAACATGTCAAATTTAATTTTCACAAATTAAAAATCATAAAAAGAAACCTACTAAAATATGAAAATTTAAAACAAGAGAATCAATTTTTAAATTAATAACAAATAATCATTCAATTAAAAATACACTAAAATACTGGGTGTTACACGTTTGAACGAACATAATAGAGTTCGAACGGGACAAGCCCTGATTCCAGACACGAAACAGAGACAAAACATTTGCCACAAAATGCAATTTTCGCAAACACTATCTCATAAGATGCATATTGGTTGACGACCTATTTTAAATGGGATTGCACAAACACTAATATACCAAAAATCTTAACATAATTAATTAAAAACTATAAATTATTAAAAGTCTAAAAATTAAAAATATTACCTCAAATTTAAGCAATTCAAACAAAACATGAATGCACAATACCTACATAAGCATAAAACACATTATGAGAAAATCCTAAATCATGTGCAATAAACTAACATTAATGAAACTCGAAATACAAAAAAAAGTAATACCTCTTATAAACCTCTTCTCTCTCAAGAATCTATTCTCTCTCACTAAGTATGTCCCTCTGTCTCTCCACAACACTCTCACACACACAAAATCGTCTACCGTGCCCTGCCTCCAAAGAAATCCAACTTCATTGTGAAAATGAACTAAAGGTTGAGGTATTTGAATTTGTGAAGTCTCATTTGAACTGGACATTTACGCATTCGAACACGAAATATTCAAATAGGCGCCAAATTTGCCGCGATTTAATTCACGTTTGAACGAGAACATTTAATATTGTCGTTCGAACTAACAAATCATAATATTGCTTAGCATATTTTTCAAATGTGGAGAAGATCAAAGGGTATTTTCGTAACACAATGCGACCAGTGCGTTCGAATAAGGAATTTTCATGTTCGAATAAACTAAAATTCAAAGTATTTGGCGCAAAGTTTCCCTCCAAACACATTCCACGAGATAAATCCATTCGAAAGGGACGCTATTGGGTTCGAACTAATAATAGTATTATTATACTTATAAGTAATTTCCTATCATTTTAATAATCTATTGAATAAAATATTTTAATATTATATTGTAACGCCCCGTACCCGAGGGTCCGGAGAGTTAACTCATGTCACTAACAAACCTGTCTCTCCCAGCACTTAAAACTCCAAGGACTTCATGTTTAGCACACAATTCATATTTTTCCAAATAGCCATAACAAAACTCCATAAGTTATCATTACAAAACATAAACCAAAAGGGGTCCACAATCTCCCAATAACCTCAAAAATATAACAATACACCTTTAGGTATCAATAGGTCCAAACAACATAAAGTACTTCAAATGCTCAAGTTAAATCCATCTACTAACAATGGTACTCTAGAGTACCCAATCCTTCCATCCATATCTAGCCAGCTTCAATTCTATTCCCGACCCCCAGCTGGGAAATCAATATCATCTGAAAATATATGAAGATAAGGGGGGTGAGTTATCAACAACTCAGTAAGCAGAGAACATATACCAGCATGTAAACATGAGCCTTTTCAGAAAGTTCAATATGCCGAAACAAAACATTTTATTTTTATATGCAGATCTCAGAAAACGTGTTATCAGAAAATCAGAGCGACTTTTCAAACATTTCATACTCAAGTCAACAATTCATATTTGAGGATCTATTTCATATTAAAAAACGCTTTGGCATAACATAACTGAACATCTCAATCTTATCATGTCATATCATATACCATGTTTAACCCCCGTGGTAGGGTTGTGCTATCCCCGGTGGCCAAACCAGGCAGTATCATGTAGTGAACTTCCCCTTTTTCAATCTCGGAGCCCCGAGTGTGCACACAGGAAAGAACACGTAAAAAGACCACTTTGTTTCCAAAGTGGGTGCACTCATATCATATCATGGTGGTACCAACCATATCACGTGAACAGTATCATCATATCAGAACCATATTCAGAACAGATAAGTATGCCAAAGTTTTATCATATCCATATCATATCAAAACACGTGCGAAACATATTCATATCATTTCTATTTGATCAAAAACAGATCCATATCATTTCATATCACATGCATAAAAATTTCATTGATATCATATTCGCTCTTCTGTATATTTCAGAAACATGTCAAATATTGCTCATGTCTACACAATGCATGTTAGAAAATATTTTCTCTTTTTCGTTCAGATTCCATGAGTGATGCAAATAAACGACCGAGGTTGAATTTTTCTCAAGTTTTCATTTCATCACAAAATATGTAAAGTTTTCAAGAAGTCAACCTCAGTCTCTATAGTTCGTATAAAACCTAGCATAGGAACCCCGCTTACCTGGACTTCTTAGCTTTTCGAAAAATTTCCTCAGAAATGCCGAACTAAGAAAATTTATTCGTCACCTACAAGATAATCACGTAAATTTCCATAAGTCTCCAATTAATCTCGTATTTTGATATTCAAGCCTACCGCTTCTAAAATAGTCCATTTTTAATTCCTCAAACTCAAAATTCTCATTATTCTCAACATACCAGCATCACTTTCGAAACTCATCAATATCCGACTTCGACTAAACATTTAATTCTAACTTATTTAAGAAAGAGAATACAAAGTAACATAACTATAATAAATTCATGCATCTACGCCAAAATAAAACACACTTTACAATCCACGTATCATACTCATGATTTCAAATTCGAATTACATAACCTAACTTAATTAAGCTAACACCCCAACACTACTTTGGAGGCGCACTATAAGAGAACAGAAAATAAAATAAAATAAAATAAAACAAAACGATATTATTTCCTACTATTAATTTAATATGATTTTACATATACATCCGTATATATATATATATATGTACTTATATAAATATATATATATATATATATTTACACCAGAAGAAAACAAATAAATTTACGTATACATTCATGCATATATATATATATGTAAGTACACGAGAAAAAGAAAACTCACTTCACACGGTGCGGCGGAAGCACTTACGGAGGGTAGGGATAAACACGGCGGCGTGGAGTTGGGGCTAGCTACGGCAGACGAGAGTGGCTCCTAGCTGCGAAGCAAGAGAAGGAAATGAGAGAGAGAGAGACACGGTGAGGGAATGAGGGAGAGAACGGAAGGCAAGGATCACCACTGTGAGTGGTGCGAGCTCACCGTGGGATGAGGCAGTGTGAGGCGGACCTGGGTGGAGGAATGACCTCGCCGGTGGTTTCTGTGGAGGCACAGCACGGTGAAGCTCTCGGTGGGGGTGATTGCAGCGGCTGTAGGATGCTCTGTTTTAGACAACTAAAACAGGGGATTTTCGGGGCTTGAAATGGAGGCTACGAATGCGCCGGGCGGCGGCTACGGGCTGAGCTTCCGCGTGGCTAGATCCGTGTGCGTGGACTGCGTTCGGCGGAGAATACTGCACTGGCCTGGCTGAGCGGGTGGTTGGACAGCTGAACGAGGCTTGCGGTTTGATGCCTTGAGGGTAGGGAACTGATGCAATGGCCACGGTTCAAGTGTGTTGAGGCGTGAAATGAGGGCTGCGGCACACGAACTAGGGTTGTAGTTGCTTCATATATATATATAGACCAAAATAGAAAGTAGATCAAACCTAAATAAAAGGGAAGAAAAACATGCACGAAAATGGAAACGAACCGTGCGATGCGCGGCATGGCGTGAACCCGTGAAACTATTTCTGAACATGTGAACCCCGTGCATGGGTCCAGTAATGCTGGGTCTTACATATATAGTATATAATATTTATATATATATATACACACTATATATATACACTATAGCAACTATTTTATATTATAAATGATAATATATATACACTAATAGTTAATATAATACTTATACTATATATACTAATTATTAATATATAGTACTTATTAATATATAGTACTTATAACATAGTTAGTATTATATTATTATATAACTTATATGAGTATAATTATCATAACTTATTAATATATATATATATAGTAACTATATGTAATACAATTTTGCACTTTATATTATATAACTTGTTATCATAAGTTATAATAGCTATAACTATATAGTAATAAGTACTATATTTATATATTAATTATATTAACTTTTCTAGTTATCATAATTTATAATAGCTATAGTTATATAGTAACTATATATATATTTTTTATAATAAGGGATCACATTTCATTCATAAAGAGAACAAACAAATTTGACTTAAAAAAGTCAGTTACATATGTTAATAGCTCCCCAGCACACATCTGTGGCTGACATGATCTAGTCCAGATGACAGATTTCTAAAGACCTAAGTCTAAGGGATCCGTCGTGCACATCTCTGTCCCCGATAGTGTAATAGTAACCAGGTGACAAAACTCAATCCCCGACTACGCGGAGTAGGGTGCACCAACCACATACACCACTTAAGCGGAAAGAGGGGATCACACCGTTCAGACCAAGGTCTGAAGGGACAAAATTTTTGGATTTTTACTTTTTTAGAAAAAGAAAAATAGGACATGAAATAAAATACAATGGAAAAAACCACTATAACAACGGAAAAGGACAATGCTCCAAGCAGCTGCGGTGGTGCGTGTAGTACACGTGCCACCCTGGGTGAAAACCGTCGACCGATCTTGGAGGTTCCGGACTCATAGACCCTAATGACGCTGCCCATGGCGACTGCAGAGGGCCTCTCGGTGGAGTGAGAAAGTCGCTGCTCTATTTGGCACTGCCTTCGATAGTCTTGAAGATTGGCGGCTGGGAAACGCCATGGAGAGGCATATGCTGATCTGTGGTCGCTGGAAGTTCCAGATTTGCGATTCTCCCTTATTTTGCCTACAAAACACAACAAACACAAAAAGGGGACACTACACAGAGGGGACGGGGGTGGGGAGAGAGGGAGGAAGGGAGGTTGAAAGAGCTGAAGCTTCCACCCCCTCGAGTCAAAACTGTAACTAGAGTTTTGGGAGAGACGAGTTCGAGAGGGGACACTTATAGTAACTATATATAATACTTACACTATAGTAGCTATATAACTAATAAGTACCATATATATTAATTATATTAACTTGTATAGTTATCATAACTTATAATAGCTATAATAGTTATATAACTAGTAACTATAGTTAGTGTCATAATATTATATAAACTATACGAGTATAGTTATCATAACTTATATATAGTAGCCATATAATTAAGTCATTGTAATTATACTAAGTACTTAGTATGTACTTAGTATAATAGAATAATTATATTAACACATAATATAGAAAATAAAAGTATTATAATACTATTATTAGTTTTATTTTTATACTTTTTTATTTTGTAATATTAGTATTATTATATATTACTATAAGTAATATAATTAGAAATATATTAGTATAATAACTGTTCGAACGGATATTCATCCAGTTCGAATGAGACGACACAATCATTATAGACCTAGTTCAAATACAATGAAACAAATCACTCAACTGCCGAGAACGATTTCGCCCCTTATCTCTGCCGTGAAAACCGCCACTCAACCGCCCTAGCAACCCTACATTTGAAATTCTAAGAGATATGGGTCAAGTCTCCACATCTATTGTTTGGTTTTATGTTCGAATAGGTTGTGTTTGGGGATATAGATTTCGAATTAGAAATCCCCCGTTTTGGTGTATTCCATAGAAATAACATCAAAGTAATCGGTAGAAATGGTTGGGCTTCACTCCTTAATCATTTCTACTGATTAAAACAAATGATAACATCTAGATTGGATTTTTAAGTTCAGGGCTGATTCGACTCAGCCATGGCTATTTGGCTTGTTCCTGTTCGAACCAACTCCAGTCCTTTCAAACGCTCAGTTACCAAATAGCATTATTTCGGTTCGAACAAAATAAATTCTTTCGAATGAACAAAGATTAACGGTTTGAATAAATTAAACAGTCCATTTGAATAGATTTTACTAGTTCAAACATAATATGTCTCATTTGAACTAATTATTTCAATTCAGTTCAATATAGTATAATTCTTCAATAATATAATTTAAATATTATAGTTAATTATGTTCTTACTTTCCTTGTGGTTAAACAGTATACTAATGGCATCCAGCGGAAGAAAACATGCGAGAGATCAACTCAGCCAAAGTAGTGGAGCAGCTCATGCTTAGGAGATGAGGCCTATACTTGTGTAGCGTGAGATAATTTTGTCTAACTTCTCCAATCTTTCATGGGAGGGACAAAGCATACAGTCCATCTTCACCGAGGAGGGATGGATACCGATCTGTCAGCAGTGAGGGACTGCATATCTAGAGATGTTCAGTGAGTTTTACCGTGCCATGGGAGAGGATAGCGCTGATCCTCTATTTTACACCTTATCGATCCGGGGAGTAAGTATTACTTTCTCTCATCGCATTATTGCTGAGTTACTTGACATCCCGTGGGTAGGCGATGCATATCCTGCAACGGCTACACGGGGACCAGCAATTGCACCATCTAATTCTGACACACCAGCTGCATTCTCCACGCTAGCCCCAAATGTAGAGTCGGATGCTAGTGAGGATGGTAGTGAGGATAAGGATCTACCTGATGATGGTCTCACAGACGATCAGGTGCATCAGCTAGTGTGAGACCCTTCGGCTCCTCCATATGATGAGAGCAAGGTGATCCTATAGGCTGATTGTATAGCATTTTTTAGAATGCTTAATTTGATTGTTGGTTATAACATTGATTTGAAAAAACACAAGACTGATTTCGGGATTGATGGAGCCAAATTTTTGTTGCAGATAGCACAGGGGGACCCCATTGATTTGGCATTCTATTTCTTCCTCCACATTTGATCAGAGTCACGCTATTCAAGTGGAGATAGCCTGCCATTTGCACTGCTCCGATCGGGGGTTACAGTGTCGATGACTTAGCGGAGGTCGTCACAGAAGGGGCCACTTAACAAGATCACATTCAGCAAGAGTAAAAGGCACTTACGAAAGACTGCACCAGAATAGCCTAGTGCCACGCCGACAGATCTAGCTTCTAGTAGTACTGCCGTTGTTGAGATACAGCCTCCTGGGACTACTTTGGATCAGGTAAGAACTCTATTTGTGGAGTTCATTTAGTCCATCATGGAGACGCTTAGGGATCTTGAAGGACACATTAAAATGTTATAAGGGGATGTTGATCTATTTGGCAAATATAGATTGTTTTAGTTATTATTTTACTTTTTTATGTTGTATTGAACATTATATATTTGGGATGTAATTAATGTAAGATTTTTATTTTTCGTATTTGCTACCTTGTTTATTTTTTTATTTTACTTGTCATTCATGATAGTATAAAAAATGATATTATCTTTAAAGTTATATTTATATACATTTGACATAAAAGAAATCACTATAAAGTTTTGAAATTAATTACATAAATTTAATTTATAAATATTTTAACTCACATCAAATCATAATATATAATATATACACATTTTTATATTTTGAAAATGGTAACAAATTAATAGAAAAATATTTACTACTTTAATGGAAAAAATATATGCATAAATTAATGATGATAAACAAATTAATGGAAAACATGTCTGTTTGAACAAAGAAATTTAAGTTCGAACGGTTATTAACTTACCTCGCCAATATTATTATTCGAGCAGATTATATACTGTTCGAGTAGACATTAATTCCATGTTCGAATTTATTTTGTTCCGTTCAAACGGTTTTCCTTTTTTGAGACGATTTTGTTCGTCACAAAATATCTTGTTCGAATGGATAAATATCTATTCGAATGAATTTAGTAGCTCAGGCATTTTTGGATTCGTAAATTTCGTCCCCAAAAAATACTTTTAGGGATGAAATTTAATTTGTCCCTAACAAATTTCATCTCTAAAAGTCAAATCTCTTGTAGTGATTTTTGGAAAAGGAACCCCACCACCGTAGCATGTATTTCATACTATATGTGTTTTTATTACCAACAGTAGTGAGTGTGTAACATCCCGTATTTTAGTGCATTTTTACTGAATGATTATTTTTATTTATTCAGAAATTTATTCTCGTATTTTAAAATTTGTTGGATTTTTAGTGAGTTTATTTTTATGATTTCAATTTGGTGAAAATTAATTTTTATGTGCTTTCTTAATATTTATTTATTGTTGTGCATTTAAATTACTTTTCATATTTAATTAATTACTGCGAGATTAAATTATTTCAATTTGACTTTACCATTACGTTTAAATTATTTTATTTAACTTGTGGTTTTGAAATCGTTTCAGTTGGATCATTTTTGTGAACCAAGTTATGAGGATTAGACCTCATTTCTTTTCCCTCTATTTTTATTTTCCTCCTTTTCTTTTCTCTTTCTTTTCTTTTTCCCCTTATTTCTCCTTTCGGCCTATCTCCCGCGCACGAACTGCTTCTCCCTCTCTCCCGTGCGTCCGTCGTTCACCCTCAACCCACCGCCGTCGCACCGCCCAGCCCAGCAGCTTCCCTAGCCGCTGGCGACCCTACCCCACCAACCTCAGCTCCTTTCGCACCGCCGTTAGCCACCACGAGCCCATTGAAGCCATGGCATTCTTTCCGCCGCTGCGCCGCCGTCGCACCACCATTGGCCACCATCTTCACACTACTTCATTCTCGACCTCTTGGCAACCCATTGGACCCAACCCCACCTCCGATCCGTCACCGGTGAAGCACAACCAACCACATTTCCATTTTGGGTATTTTTGGCCTTAAACCACCCCTTGTGCCACCACCCACGGCCAACCTTCACCACCACTAGCTTCACTGACCTCCTTAGGCCCTACCCTATCATTTTTGGGTTTTCGTTTGTCTCCGTTGAAAAGTGGGTATTTGTGACCCACGGCCACAGTGTATTTGACACTGTTCTGTTGCTGTGTTGCCGCCTCTTGCAGCTTCGCGATCCTTCGGAAATTATTATATAGCGCTGTAAGTATTTTTCAAAGAATTCTTGTGAATTTAATGTATTTGAACACTAACACATTACACTGTATTTGAACTGTTGATTGGTTTTGCCGAACTGAGTCCAAGCAATACGGGGATTGGATGGATTGGTGATTGAAGTTGTTTGGTTGGATTTGATTGGGTTGGTTATTGATGGTTGTGGATTAGAGTTGGTACATGTGTATTTCATGATTTCATGCATGATCATGTTTGTAAAGGAAACTGGGTTTTCATGTATTGCAATCATATTCATGTGTTTATTGAAAACTGGATTTTCATGTGAAATGATTTATTGAGTGCGTGTGTATCACGAACCCCAAGCCGAGATGGGGCATCTCGGTGGAGCTCCTCTGGTCACTCGGGAGCTTAATATACTGAGTGACGTCCCCTGGATTGTCGTCGGGCGACAATGGGATCGGACGAGAGATTCGTGCCGACTCCATGGTCCTTCTGTTGGCGGGGACTAGAGGATGCTTGGCTACGTACGCGCTGGGCGCGTAACTGGGCATCGCTCGTTGTGTAGTGGATGTTTTCCCATGTACATGTTGGGCGCGGAAGTGGGCATCGCTACGAAGCTAGGGTGTGCGGATGACCCATAGGGGAGATCATGGTGCATACATTAAAAATGGACTATTTTCTGAGAAAATAGCGTGTGTTGGATTTTGTGTAAACCATTTTCTAGGAAAATGTTTTACGGATTATTTTTGGGCCAATTGGGATTTTGGCATGTGTTGGAAAATAATCATTTTCGGGAAAAATGATGTTTTGAGGAAAATACATATTTCTTCATATGCATACATGTTGGCTGCATTAAATTCATTTTATTCATGATGATTATTTGGGTTATACTTACCTGCAGTACCATTTTGTGGTAACGCAGATTTTGATGTAGAGGAAGACGAGGGTGAGCCTGAGGAATCGGCTCTGCCCGAGGAGTGATTTGGGATCACTCATCTGTATTTTAGGGCATGTGTTAGATTTTATTTTGGGATGACTGTATAACTATTTAAACCCTTTTACTGATGTTTACTTGTAGTTAAATTCTGGAACTTGGTAGACTTAATTATCCGCTGCATTGTTATTGTACACTGTCGCATGTACACACACTTGGCATTTTCGTTGAGATGTGTGACCGTGTTGTCATCATCCCGGCATCTCAATTCTTATGTTTCCTTACATGAGGGTCGGGGGCGCCACAAAGTGAGTGAATGGACCTCTGCTCATGAGTCCCATAGCTAATAACTAACTACCTTAATTTATTTATGCCCTTAGGAGACCTTTGAACATGTCATCAGGTTGAGATTTAAGTGTCTGCTACTTTGGCTTATTATCTTTGGGCATGATTGATATGGTCTAAAGAAATATTGCTTGGAAAGTGACTGAACTAAAAATGAATGACACTAGGGCAAAGAGAAAACAATTTGATAACACATCAATATTTTGTTTGTACTCACTATCGACAAGTTATATTGGTTTTTGAAAGTTTCGAAATTGTAGTGGGTACATCATGTTTTATGGAGATATAACATTGCTCTGAGTCTTTTGGCTTGAGAGGGATTAGAGGTTCAAAATCTAATGTGACCAAATGAGGGCAAAACGAGACACTTCGAGAGATGTTACTATGTTGGTCTTCTCTATGAGAGATTTTGTATAGTGCTTCCATTTTTCTTTTAAAGGTGTGTTAGATGGTCAGGCAACCTATTTACTATTATGAACAAGATTGAGAGATGCAAACTTGGGATCTCTCCCACTATGCGTGAGTGAGAGATGTAGTAAAGGGGCATCCATAGTGGACACTCCTTCTCCTTCTCTTGACTAGAGATTATCAAGTGGCTTGATAGCTTTTCATGAGTCTTGATGGCTAGCCATTAAGGCCAACCGGGGGTTACACTTAGAGGATAAAGAGCCCTTCCATCCTATGATACATGATACTTGTCTTGGCACAAGAAATCTCTCTCTCTCTATAGAAACATGTTTCTCTGAACTACTAGTATTTAGATGTCGAATTTGTGATTGTTGTTATGGTATTACCACGTAGCACACTCCATCATCAAAGAAAATGATTTTGGACAAACAACGACTGTGGAAGTCTGTATGTAGGACAACTGCACTTAATCTGAAATTTTCAATTCACGATAAACATTTTTGCTATACCCTAATCTAGTATTTCTAATAGTACTATGATTAATTCCTACGACTACTGCAAGTATTAAAGATGATTAAAAAATTGGATTAGCATGACAAGATCTTGAGTAGTTAATTTTTAGCTTGAAACGAGAGTTAAAGAGTAAAATGATTCGAAACTAATTAAGCATGCTAGCTAGCAAAGTTTATTTAGCTAAGAGGAGGTGGCGCGAGGCAGCCTCTATTATTACAACATGACAAACACTGAACCATTACTACATATTAGAAATACTTTTTCAAAAAATTAAAACCAGATTACCATCGCAATCGATAAAGAATGCATATATATATATATATATATATATATATAATATGTATGCATGCCCTTAATTTATTTGAGCTAGCGTTACATGAGGTATTAGCTTAAGGGCGGAGCTTATTATAGTGGTCCACGAGACTATTTTTGAAGCCACGAGATGGCAAATTCTTCTTCCAGTCCTCTTGAAAGTCCCCCAAGGCCCTCAGAATCTTTGTGCCACGACCTTGGAGCACCACTTCAGACTTGTTATAGACCAACGCAAAGTGTCCAGTATGATTAGAGTACTGATTGTTATCCAAAAACTTTGGGCATTCCTTGTCCCAGCCCTTTCGTTTCGACAAACGTTGTACCTCCTCCTCTCTCCCGTGGTCTGTAATCCTGCAAAATCCTATGGAAAAGTCTTTGCTCTGCGCTATCAACGGATCCTTAGCCACAACAATGGCTTTGCCGTAAAATTCGTCGAGCCATGCTGCGTTCATGCTTCCGTAGTAGAAAGTGTACATAGTTTTGGTTATAAATCAACGGGCCGGAGACTTTAGATCGAAGTCTTAAGGTTTTGGGGAAGAAGAAGAGCGAGAAAGCTGGCTTGCATGTGTGTACGTTGTTCAATATATGGCCTGGCATATTTATAGGAAAGAGTTCGTGTGTACAAGGGTACTCATGTGCTTTTTCTAACTCCCATCCAGAAAAAATAAAAAGATAAATAATAATAAAATAATAATTAAAAAAAATTGATCAGTACTGGTTGTAAGCCGGCCCACGTGCGCCACCATGCATTATATATAGAATTATTGAATATATTTAAAAATAGATCCATCTGATGGAAGATTAATCAAAGATTTTGATAGATATAGAATTACAAATACATCGATTTTGGGGTCTTTGTTTAAGAGTAGATCTATTTCTAGTACTATATATATATATATCCATTCTGACGTTTAGGAGTTGTACCATATATTTCAATTTCTGATATGGCAGGCAAAGCATTTATTTGGCGAGTAAGACCTTCGTTTACGTTGAATTACTTATAAAAAGAACGGTTTATAAAGAGATTATACTAGGATAAATTTACAACTTTTTACAATTGATATATTGATTGGAAAGTTTTATATATATATATATATATATATATATATTTCAGAACAGATATGAGATATTATATTAGTTTCTAGATTTCTTTTGTAGGATCTATTTGTAGAACTCACTTCTTACTATCGATAATGCTCTTATTGTTCTTAATATGAAAAGAAATTTCTCTCGATTTCTCAATTTACTTTTGATCGCAAATGATGCTTTGTGTTCTATGGAGATTTTTTTATAAAGGATCAGAAGACGAATTGGGTGATGTTTAAAGGCTTGGGTGAAGATGGTTTACACCCCTTGATTACGAGCCGACCCATCTTCTCTCTCCTGTTGCATCTCAAGCTACAGAGATTTCTAGTACCATATGAAAGTGTTAGCTTCGAGATTTGCGCCACCCCAATGCCAGAATTCTTAATTTTTTGCTCTCTTGTATGCATAATTTATATGAAAGTGTTAGCTTCGAGAAAGTTGCGCCCATGGAAGATCTAAGAAATTGCCTTTTGTTTTTTTTCGAAACCCAATTTCAAACTCATGTGAAAATTGTTCAAAGTGAGGGGTGGTGAGTTTGTAACTCACTCATTAATACACTATTTAATTTGCTTCCAATGAGATTCTCCATCAAGTATGTTGTCCTGACACTCCCGAACAGAACGATTTAGCTTAAAGATGACATCGTCATATTGTTGAGACTATCCTCACTTTATTGATTCACTCATGTCTCCCCTCATATAAATGGATTGGTCTGACTCGCATATTTATTTTTTAACCTTATTAATATAATTTTATATATAATACAAATATAACAATATAAATAATTCACAATTATAACTGGGGTCATGATAAAAATATTTTATAATTTAATTGTTTGAAATATAATGTAGTCAAATACAAATATTAATCATATATTTCCAATAACAAAAAAATTCATATAAGACAAAATATTTATAGAATTTAAAAATAGAATTTATTCATTTTATACAAATTAATTACAAGTTTTTCGAGTTGATCTGAAATTGACCTGTTTATTAATATTCGTATCTTATCGAGTTAATCCGTTTTGATCCCAACTCATTTGTATCAAATTAAAATCCTTTTATTTCGTATTGCATTCGTATCGAATTCATGAATCATGATAGATATTGCACCCTTAATCATGTAAATGCACATGCATTAATCATATTCAAGTTTGAAGTCTTCTTTAACTAGTAATAGATCATCTGACTGATCTATCTATTATTAGAATGACTTCTTAAACAACCGATTTTTCTGTATTTTTAATATCTTAAATTAGTTGTCATACATCTGCATCCATCGATCTGAGGGAAAGATTCGATCGAGGAATTTAAATTGCCATATATATGGACGACTTTTTAAATACTCTTTGTTTAAACTAGGGCTGATCCGATGTTTCTATCTTGCAATTCCAATTAGCAAGCGAAGTCGAGCCTTCCCACACATGCAGAACTCACCAATAAATTCACAATAATAAAATTGTTTATTGGTTGTAAGTTAATTTTTATTAAAATAATTATTTAGTATTAAAATAATTTTATTATTATCACGAATAATTATTTTCATTGTAAATATCTATTTTTTTATAGTGATTGTGATCTTCTTTTGGGTACTAAATAAATACTGACATATTTATTTTTATATGTCAAATTTATTTAAATATTGTATAAATTAATATATATAAATAATATTCAATACAATTTTATAATATACAAATCTAGTGATTTTTTATGAAAATAATAGAGCTCTCCGCGAAAAAATGTGTTAACTAATGGCCGAATTGAGCAAATATGCAAAACGTATATACGTACATGGTGCGTCATCGTTGATGACGTCATTACTGTTACGTTCTACCACTTTCGTGATACCACGTATATACGTAACATGCATGCATGGGTAGATGTCCCAGCTGCCAGCTGGAGTCATAGACAGAGACGAAGAATTCAAGATTTTATATTGATTTAAGAGTAGATTAAAAGTAAGTCGGTGACAATTTTCTTATTAGAAAATGATTGTTCCTCAATGAACATGCAAACTTTAAATATGATTTTTTATTTGTGTGATTTAAATATGCCTTCTTTTGCAATTCATTTGATTTATATCAGACAGACCTTCATATTTTATAAATGCAAGAAATTATAATTGGGTCCTTAATTTTAAAATAAATAGTATTACATGTATTTAAAGTTTTACTTATACTTTTACTTACAATATTTATTTTTTTAATTTTTATTTTTAAAATTCAAATTTTGAATTTTGAATTTCATGATTTCCAACGTATCAATAACTGACACATAGAAAAATAAGTTTTTTATAAGTTATTTTTAATTACATTTAGCATTTTTCTTTTAAAATATATTGGAGGGACAAACGAGTCAAATAACCCCTTGCCCTAGCAGACCGAGCCTACACTCACAGAAACCTCTGAATTAGAGGATGTAAGCCCGTGGTGAGGAGTTAAGACAACCGAACTGATCTAAGGCGGTAGACAGGGCACGAGGGCTCGTCTCCAAATGGGGGAGGGAAGGCCCAACAGGAATGGTTTGGCTTTGACAAAGTAGACGATTAGGGATTTGGATCAACGTGAAATTGCAAGACAACACACCAACAGACATTCCCCTGTCCGGAAATATTAGCATTCGGTTCGAATACAAGGTAGAATATACACATACCGTCATCAATCACTCACGTTCAAATGTAGAAATGCAATATTAATTTCGATGTTTTTTTCATTTGTTCGATCAATATATAAGCTAAAAACATCATAGTTGGAAATTGATTGCCACCAACACCTGCTGATCATATTTGAATGTTCAAGCAATTAAGGGCTAAGTGAGAAGACGCGCTTGTGATGAGTGAGGAGTTAGCATAAAAGTGACGTAGCGGGATGTCAGGTGATGTGACAAGGTCACGGTGTAGCTTGGGAGTAGTCTCAAGCTATATAACGTGACGTAAGATGTAGTTGTGAATGAAGTCTTATCTTGCCAGGTGTTGGGATGAACTTGTAACGGGACGGGAAGTGGGAAGAGTTGTAACACCTCAATAGAAGGCCAAAACCACATGACTTATACTCTAAAATGACTAATCAATGATATAATTGGAACCTTATAAAAAGGAAGAACTTCTCATATCCAAGTAATGTGTGATCTTATATACTATCTACCCTTATCATTATCATATGGGATATCACAATCTACTCTCCTTAAATTCTTGACTTCCTTGTCGAGCATGTCTGTTGTAGGTAGCACGGTTCAAATCCCACATTTCTAGTTGGGATAGGCTCTGATACCATTTCTAATGCCCCATTTGAAGGTCCAAACCACATGACCTAAATTCTAAAAGGACTAGTCAATGATACAATTGGAGTCCCATCGGAACCTTATAAATAGCAAGAACTTCTTCTTCCCAAGCAATGTGGGATCTTATACACTACCTACCCTTATATTTATCATATGGGGTATCACAAGAGTCCTGCCAACCGAGCAAGAGAAGGTTAGTATCGGACTATGATGCTTGTTTATACAAGTAGATGATTAACGTATTATATGTTGATCTTAAGTGATAAAGAGGTAGGGTCCATGTGTAATCTGGTGAGACATGAGTGCTGGATGGATTTATCATATGTAATGGGTAATCTGTCCTAAGCATAGGTACATGATTTTTGAGCCTCAAAGTTGGCTTAGAGTCGTGTGATATGCATGGATGAGGAAGCATAAGCTTGAATGTAGGAAGTGAAGTGTGCATTGTTTAGGATTGGGATTCGTGGCTCAGTTAGTTTGAGTCATGCATCGAAATGAGGTTAATAAGAAGAATAAGATGAAGGTTTCAGTGTCTTAACCCTAAGGTGAATCATGAGGTTCACTTTAAGTGGATAAGCACTCGTAGTAGAACGTTGACTGTGGAAGAGATAGTGACCGTAAGTGGATCCCCGAAGGTTTTATCATAGTAAGGGACACGTAAGAGCCCAGGGATAAAATGAGAGTGTTCCAAGTGAAGTGTAGTTCTATTCCTACTTTAGTTACTTATGTATTAGATAGTGAATAACGCTAAAGTCATGTGTATGCATGTAGGTTTCCATCTGACACATACATGAATAGACTACATGATATGAGAATAGCATGGAGTTCAGGTAAGTATTATGTTCATACTCTTCTAGAGTTTTCAAGAAGATATGAAAATGGAAAAGAAATGTTTCTCTTTATGATGCCTTATGAAAAGTATGCTCAGTATAAGTGTTCAAAGTTATATGTATGTACGGCATTTCTTAGCAGCCCCTTGTTATGCAACCCAAGTATTAAGTGTATGCATGTGAATGGATGACTATACGTAGAATCTATTGTCTTTATTTTCCTTGAAAAGAAATGTTGAGGTTTATGCCTTATGCTTTTAAATGATGTTTTAAAAAGGATGCCATGAACTAGTGTTTATATGATGCGTTGAAAGATGATGTTTAAACTCATGCTTTTAGATGACGTTTTTTCATGACTGAAAGGACTGAAAGGAATGAATGAAAGAAAGGACTGAAAGAAGCAAATGACTGAATGAAGGAATGTTTTAATGTATGAAAATACGTAACGGCCATGACTAAATGAATGGGTACCACGAATGGGCAGATTGCAATGCCGAATAAGTACTATTGGTAGTGCACCTAGTGCTACCCCTTGACTAAAAGGGATTTCCAACCTGTGGCTACTAGCGGAATCCAAGTCCAAAGGAAGACCACTAAACCTCACACACAGGGAGTAATAGTATATACCGGCCAAAGGAAATGATAAGAGAATGCATGTATGCATTGAGTTCTTTAAGAAATGAATGCACGTGGTGGGAGAAATGTTTTATGAAAAGAAAACCCTTTTAAGAAAAACCTCACCTCATAATGTTTTAAATGAATGTATGTCTTATGTACGTATCATAAGTATGGAGTGATGAAAGAATGAATGAAAACCAATGTTTACATAATCTTATTGTATGAAGTAATGTTTCCTGAGTATTCGACTCATTTTAGCTTTTATATATGCCCCACCCCCTCAGGAACTAAATGAACAAAACGCGTCAAGATGGACACGACCTAAGGGAAAGAGCACGAAAGTCTAGGCATGAGAGTTTTAATATATGAGAGGCCTTTTTATTTTAAGTCTGATGTTTTCCACTGGAAACCTCTTTTATTCTCAAACAAGTTTTATATTATAATGTAGAGTCTTGCACCTTGGGTATGGAAATAAAATTTTTAAAATGATCAGTAATTCTCGTCTCCTTTTCTAAAATCATTTTCTAAAAAATTCTACAAGGATGGACGTTACATTAGTGTTCCTAGTTAATTATTTGGAGCACTTTTAAAACAATCAGATCTATGTGTCATTGAGAATTTGGAGTCTATACTTGTACTATGACATACGATTTTAAGTGTAAGGTAGCAACTCTTCGACCCATTCAGGTATGGGGTGTAACACTAATCACTTTATCCTCAGTGAAAAACAAAGTTTGGTTATCTCATATATTATTATTGAGTACAAGAGATTCATTTGAAACCCTAAAGTAGCAAATTGAGTTTGCTTAATGATATCTATGGTCACCTTGTGGATTTGTATAACTCGCAGTTGGACTTACTGACTAAGATCTAAGCTTTATATTGTGTGTTTGACCTTAAAATAAGATTCACGATGATTCGTTGACTTTATGGTTGTGCAAAGGTTCTAAATGCATAAAAGCAAAGTCTCTTGGTAGGTACATATTTTTTTTGGAAGGTTAGTGCATATGAGATTGCGTATGGAAAGAAATGGTCCTAAATCACTACTTGAAATTTGTGGTTTAATTATTTGTAGTTGATCATATGATTTCTCTCTCTCATGGTATTGCTAGTCTCCAAATGATGGTCATATGTTTTATGATCACGTAGCATGACTGGGGGCATTTATTGAGCACACACAATAACAATGAATTTGGAGATTATGGTTAAAAAAGGTATATCGACAGGTTTAGAAGAACTCACTCGCAGGAGTGATCGCCTTTGATACTTAGGTAGCAAGCATCGATGAGAAGTTGTGTGCTTTGATGCTTATGTAGCATATTGAGATGCTTATGTAGCCCACAATCTGTATAGCCTATGGTTTAGTCAGATGTGATGTTACACTCGGGTCCAGCAACAAGTCTTTTTCTGAAATTTTTGTTTATGGATTTGTATGTATGAAGAGCCTAGTTGAATTTTTGAGTATTACTTTTTAGAATAAACTATAAGCCTAAATTATTATTAATTTTTTTGTGGAATATGATTTTTCAATAGGTTTGATAATTAGGTTAAAAAAATCTTTTTATGAGTCGAGAAATTTTTGATCAGTTGAATTATTTTTAAAGGATGGAGTCAAGGGCAAAAACTCAGGGAAAACCCATTTATTATCTGTTATACATTTTCAGATGTGAGCTCAAATACTTCAAATGGCCCTGCCCAATCACCCCAAAACCCAACCTGTGAGAACCGATTCAGTTATATTTTTTTTAAACCCCCCACCACGCATGACTCTAGCACTCCCATGCACATATGCCTCTCTTCTCCTTAGCTCTAGGGTTTTTTTCTCCAATCACCTATATATTCACACATTAACTTCACAGTTCACGCACATCCCTCATGCATTTATCATTCATCTTCAACCCTAAACTAAGTTGCCGCCACACCACCTTAAGGTAGCTCAACTGCCAGGCTCCTCCACGCGACCACTCAGATCTCGACGCACCAACAGCCTCCAGTCCATGTCCAAGAAAACAAGCATGGCAACATACCTAGTGCATGGCTACAGCTCCCCATAATGGTCACATCAAGCTTCACCACGTTGCTGCCACTGCTGCCCTCTTCAACCACCTTGTTGTTGTCGTCTAGTGCCTCTACCACCATGCGCCACTGTGGGACAGTGCCCAATGCTTCAAAGCTCCCCGTCCCCCTCAATTTTTCTAGCCCCATTGCACCAGTTGCCATCGAGCCGCCTTTCCACACTACTACAACCATGCCACTGTAGCACCACTACATGAATGCAGTGCATCTCAACCAGCCATCACGAACCCACCACGGTAACCACCACCATGCCAACCACCAAAAGTTTTGAGAGTACTCTATTTTTGCTTCAACGAAATAGAGGAATTGATCTTCCCCACCGTGAGGCTCAAGGCATCCACGCACGCCGCCACCCTGTCGTCCCCTCACGACACATAGAAAGTGTCACCAGGCACCTCTCGCCATCCCAAGTCGCCATTCTTGGTCTGTAAGGTCACGCCGTGCCATGGTTTCCTATCCAATGTCTCTCACCATTTTTTGGACTCTCTCTCCCACCACTCACTCTCTCTTGCTCATCACTCTCTATCTCTATCTCTCAGTGCTTCGCCGTCGTGTAGACCACCTATGACATGCGCCAAACCCTGCCGTTGAGTCCCTCCTTCCTCCTCGGTAAGCATGGCCACTATTACATGTTTGTAAATCTCAGTTTTTGTGTTTAAAGAGCCGTGCAAGTTATGTTTTCTTTTTCTTTCCCAAAATGCCCTCGAATGGGTGCTTATTGAACATGTATTTATAAACCTGATGTGCGTAGGATTTGTTTGTAGTATAAGATTTTATATAGAAGATATTTTAGGAGTCTAGATTAAGAATTAATTATTTTTTTACAACTAATTTTAGTAAGTAAATAGTAAGTATGAAATTTTTATGTTAAACCTTTAATAAACTAATTTGTCTATTTTTATTAAATGAAATCTTTGCCCTCCTACTTTAATCAGTTTTGTTATAATGAATCTTTGAACCAGAATTGTAATTTATGGCATAGTTTAATTTATTACTAATATTATTATACAGTTTTAGAAAAATGTCTTAGAATTTAATAGCTTAGTTAGAGCATTTTAAGTGGTTATTGATGGATTTGGAGAAGTGATGGTATTTCAGGTTTATAAGTTTTGAGAAATTAAAATAGGTTATTTTAGCATCTTAGGCTTAAATATTGAAATATGTGTTCGATTGGAAATTTATGGGAATTATGTGATTATTTTATAGGTGACGATTAATATTTGTTCGGTATTGTTAAGGAAATTTTTGAAAGACTAAGAAGTCTAGTTAAGCGGAGTTCCTAAGCTAGACTTTGCATAAAAATAAAATGGGCCGAGGTTGATTTTTAGAAAATATGCATGTTTTGTAATAAAAACAAATTTGAAACGACCTCAGTTATTTGTTCTGCATTACTCATGAAATTCGGTATAAGAATAAATTATTTTCAGGAATGACTGGTGTAGACATGAGCTATTTTGGCATATGGCTTGAATTCTTCGAGGATTGCTCTGTTTGGATTTTTTAGGCCTTCCCTCGTTACGATGTTAGGTCTGGTTTTTTTTCTACAATTTTTTTTGTCATTCTTGATCCATAGGTGTGCAATAGAAAAGTTTATTTGGCTAAGGCTTCCTTGGGTTTCTCCTTAGGCCTTGTTTTTGTTTCCACGGTATTCTTCAGCCACAAGTGAGGGTTTTATTTCAATAAAGATAAGAGGGGTCACTATTGGACATGTGACCTTCCGCTCTTTTAAAAAAAAAAAAGAGTTATTTTGGCATTTTTGTTTCTAAATTGTGTAAAAGATAGTGAATATGAAATTATATGCATAAATTTATGATCTGATTCTGTTCTGTTCTGAAAATATTATTTACTCTGATATGATATGATGTTTCAATTTATGCTATGCCAAAGGGATTTTGATTATGAATATTTTGAAGTTTCACTCTGATATTTTGATAATATGTTCTGACTATGCATTCTGAAAACAAATATTTTGATTCTGCATTCTAAAAATCAAAAGTGTTTTGTTCTACATTCCGAAAGAAAGTATTTTGTGTTGCATTCTGAATTCAGTAAATGCTCATATTTACACACTAGTATATGTTCTTTGCTTACAAAGTTATTAATAACTTACCCCTTATCTTCACAATATTTTTCTAATAATTTTGATGCCTCAGGTGGAAGTCAAGAGTAAGGTTTGATGATCATAAAGTAATAAATGCCAGAGGGTACAAGTTTATTGGAGAGTCTTATCTAGTAAATTTATGATTTTATGTTATTTGATATTTGGAGTCATTGATATTTCTAAATATTTATGAAGTTTTTAAATTATTTGATTGAGGTATTTATTTGGAGTCCTAGTGGAGGAACATATATTTTTTGTCTCAATAAATGGATTTGTACTTTTTGAAAATATTGGAGTATATAAATATGTTATGGATCGAAGATGAACTTAGGTTACAAGAGATAACTCTCCGAACCTCTAATGACAAGGCGTTACATGTGAGATCGTCTTTGGCACTTTGGACAACGAGAAAATGGTGAGACTCAGGTTAGACACTAGGATAACAACTTGATTAAGACTTGTACAATGTATTGAGATTAGACATACACTACTCACTACAAGAGATCGGGTTTTTTGAGACAAAAAATTGTGTCAAAAATTCCAAATTTCGTCCCAAATTGTATTTGAAGATGAAAAAATTTTGTCTCTATTTTGTCTTGGAAAGACCATCTCAAAGTTTTTAGAGACAAAAATCAAATTTTGTTTCAAAAAATCTTTGTTAGAGAAGAAATTAGGCAGAAACAGTCAAAACCGTTCGAATAGAACATTTTGTTTAGACGAACCGATTTTGTCTCAATATATTGTTCGAATGGAATATTTTTCCGTTCGAACCAACACGTCCATTCGAATAATATGAAATATTCATTCAAACTAATGACCATATTTGATATTGTTCGAATGAATGGAGTGTTTGAACAGATTTTATGCCTCCGAACTAATAAATTTTTTAAATGACTTGTTTTTGAACATAAATTATGTCTGTTCGAACAAAAATTTTATTTTCAGAAATTATATCCATTCGAATGGGGTTTTGCATATTAATCTTGTTCGTACAAATATTTTATTATTCGAATGTCCGTATTTCTCGGTTGTCGTTCAAATGAGTTAGTTTTCGTTCGAATGGAGTTATAAATGGTAATTTACTATTAGAACTGGTTATTTACCGTTCGAATGGTATTAATCATATAGTTCAGAATTTAATTGAAAATACCATATTAAGATTACACAAATTGTAATTCAAACATCAATTGTATAAATGTTTTTGAACATCATAATAGAAAGGCAATTAAAGAAAAAATAAATTTTAGGACTATGGTGGTGGCATAAAGTTTTGGGACATCATTGACTGGAATTGTTCAAACATTTTTTGGTTATTCAACTGCATCCTCTCTTCTAATCTCGCCTTAAGATCCGCTACTAGATCTAATCATGTCAACAACTATTTTTTCTTGGATCTCAATCATTCTATCTGAAGTGTTGCTTTCTCTAATTCCTTAGTTTTGTCGTCATTCGATCTGGGTCGAGAAGAAGATATGATGTTGAGAATGGCTTCACGCAACGTCCTAAGCCCCTCAAATATGTAAAATGTGATCCAATAACTTGAGAAAGGATCTGAGCATTGTTGACAAATGATGCATTAGATGGATCCATAGCAGTTTCCTTAAGAGATATCATCTTGTCCTACAAAAATAAAAACATTAAAGTTAGTATAAGTAACAAAAATATTATGTGACAATGGAATTAAAGAAATTTAAACTTAGCACACAATTGGGTCAGATCATAGTCAGCGGGACTTTCTTCTTCCTGCAAAAGGAAAATCAATATTAGAACTTAAATAAAAAAAGTGTATTATATGCTAATATTTAACTTACCACCAAAATAACTTACCATTTTGTTAGACAAATAATGAAAAGATCGAGATCTCGCATGATGATTTATCTTTAAATTTGATCTACTTACTTTATTCACAGTACTCTGTTGCTAAAAAAAGATATTATCTATATGTTTAATACATCTATCATATACTATTTAAAAAAGATAGCAGCGAAATTACCTGATAAGTAGGATCTTCAACCATATCACAAACATTCTCCCATTCGTTTGGTCACATTGCTTGGAATGGATTTTGGTGCGCCTCTATTATAGTACTGAACTTCTTATAGTATGCATGGCATCAACCTTTGTACCTCTGAAATGCATTCGATATCAATTCCTCAACCATTAATCGATCCTCTCGTCGGCCAAAATTAAGCTCAAACTCATCCTTTAAAAATTATAAATAATTAGTATAAACACAAAATAACTTGAAACTAACATGTTATATACTTAGTTGCTTGAGATGTAGCTTATTACCGAGCAATGCTTTTTGATGTGATCTTTCACATATTGGAAAACTTTAGACCAAGAGAATGTAGCAATCGGAGCATACGTGCGAGTAAGCATACCAACATAGAGGCAAGCTATATTGCCGAATCTCAGGAGCCACCAGTGTGATCATCAGGAATATCAACCTTGATTTTACCCACTTTCCTTACTTTCTCTATGCAGCCACCCCTCGTATTGTCTCTACCACGGCACTGGCTTACAACAGCTTTATAAAGTAATTAAAGCATAACTTTTTAATTAAATTATGTTATTTTATAGATATATTACTTAAATTGAACATAAAATGTGATATTTAATTTGATAAAATACTTTGTTCTGGATCTGGTGATGTTGGCTCACTATTCGTAGTAGGTGAACCACATTAGGAGTTAGTAATGGATGGAGATGGCACACGTGTTGTTTTGCGTTTGGGAGACATATCTATTTGAAATTGTAACAAATTATTATTCAAACAAATGTTACGGATATTTATAAGAATAATACTTACAAATATTCATGTTTGAAATTCATTCACTATCCGTTTTGTTGGACCAGTCGCCCTCATCCTCACTAGACAGTTCAGTTGATTAATCTTCTTCCGATATTTCACCCTCAATTACTTTGGGTTGAACAGCTTCTCTATGCAATGAGACCATATCATATTGGCTTAGATCAACAAATAAATTGATGCCTACTTCGTTTTCTTGATATGCTTCTTCATTTGCTAGACTATCAACTTCTTCATGTGGTTCGTCTTCCTCTGGAATGTAATCATATACATTTCTTGGCGAAAACTTCTCCACTACCCACCATGGGTTTCCGTACTCTAGATCATCTAAATAAAAAACTTGATTTGCTTGGCAAGCGAGAATGAAGGGATCGTCCTCATACCATGTCCGAGATGTATTGGCACTCATAAAATAATCATCGTTACACATTTCCGACCTAGGATTTGAGACATCCCACCTATTACATTTAAACAACCAGACCATATATCCCCTCACTTACTTTAACGCTATGATATCTTCCACAATTCCATAGAAGTCAATGTTATCATCCCCATCTTCGACTACAACCTCACAATTTTGAGTTTTCTTATATCGTTATCTGTCAGTTGTGTGAAATCTATATCCATGAACCAAACATCCTGAGTACTAGATGGCCTGCTTGGAAGGACCACATGCCAGAGCATATAGTTCTGGTGAGATTTCTTCTTAATTCTCACCATATTTTGATACAACCTACATCAATAAATATTATTATATATAAAAAAAGTAGAGTTTAGTGGTATGAAGTTCGTATTATAAAATGGGTCTTTACAGTAATACCGTGTGTTCAAACTGAGAGGCAAATTTCTCTTCGTGCATCTTTTCTACATCAGTTACACCATTTGTGCGAAGTAGTTGTATATGTTCACCACACATGTTCATGTGAATGGTTAATTTGTATGAAGTTATACTATATTATTATACATAGACTTAAAGATAATATTGATTTAGAGGATCATTAGTAACCTCAAGTAGTGGTCAATCTCTGTACAATTATTTAAGACATACCATCAAACTTTTTCAGACTCTCACCGACTTAGGTCGTGGCCCCCTTGTGTGCCTATGGGACGTACAATGTGGTGGGTTTAAAATGGCGGATGCGCAAAGTCGGTAGAAGAGTTACACAGATACAAGAAGAAGAGACTTATCCTTTGAAGTAGGTGATTGGGTTTATCTTAAAGTCTCTCCTATGAAAGGCGTTAAGCACTTTTGTAAGAAAGGAAAGCTTAGTCCAAGATATGTTGGCCCTTTTCAGATCGTAGAGAAGGTTGGGCTTGTTGCTAATAGAGTTGCCTTGCCGGACTATTTTGGGGATGTTCATGATGTGTTTCATGTGTCTTCGTTGAAAAATAATTTTGGACAGCAAGAGCCACGTTTTGTTGACCCTGAACACATTCAACTTCAGCCTAACCTTACTTATGAAGTTGCCCCGACGCAGATTGTGGATTGGAAAGAGCAAAGATTAAGGTTCAAGACAATACCTTTGGTGAAAGTGTCATGGGGTGATCCGTTGGCTCAAGATCTCTCTTGGGAGAGAGAAGCTGACATGAGAGAGCAATATCAGTACTTGTTTGATTGATTTTGACGGTATGTTCTAAGTCTGCTCTCGGTTGAATCTTGATCCTGTCTTAGTTTAATGTTTGACCTTGCTAATTTCGAGGACAAAATTTTATTTAAGGGGGGGAGGATGTAACACCCCGTATTTTAGTGTATTTTTATTGAATGATTATTTTTATTTATTCAAAAATTTATTCTCTTATTTTAAAATTGGTTGAATTTTTAGCGAGTTTATTTTTATGATTTTAATTTGGTGAAAATTATTTTTATGTGCTTTCTTAATATTTATTTATTGTTATGCATTTAAATTGCTTTTAATATTTAATTAATTACTGTGGGATTTAATTATTTCAATTTCACTTTACCATTACGTTTAAATTATTTTATTTAACTTGTAGTTATGAAATCGTTTTCGTTGGATCATTTTTGTGATCCAAGTTATGAGGATTGGACCTCATTTCTTTTCCCTCCATTTTTCTTTCCTCTCCTTTTCTTTTCTCTATCTTTTATTTTTTTCCTTATTTCTCCTTTCGGCCTATCTCCCGCGGGCGACCCAGCTCCCCCTCCCTCTCTCCATCTGTTCCTTCTACTCCACCCAGCGCCGCCGTGAGCCGGCGGTAATCGACACCGCCCAGCCCATTAGCTTCCCCAGCCACCAGCGACCTTACCCCACCAACCTCAGCTCCTCCATCACCGCTGTTAGCCACCACGAGCCCATTGAAGCCGCGACACTCTTTCTGCCACTACGTTGCCGTCGCACCACCATTGGCCACCATCTTCTCACCACTTTATCCTCGACCTCTTGGCAACCCATTGGACCTAACCCCACCTCCGATCCATCACTGGTGAAGCACATTCATCAACATTTTCGATTTGGGTATTTTGGTCTTCTACTGCCGCCCACACCGCCACCCACGGCCAACCACCACCACCACTAGCTTCACCGACCTCCCTAGGCCCTACCCTATCATTTTTGGGTCTTCGTTTGACTCCGTTGAAAAGTGAGTATCTGTGACCCACGGCCATAGTGTATTTTACACTGTTCTGTAGCTGTTTTTCCACTTCTTGCAGCTTCGTGATCCTCCAGAAATTATTCTATAGCGTTGTAAGTATTTTCTAAAGAATTCTTGTGAATTTAATGTATTTTTACATTAACACATTACACTATATTTGAACTGTTGATTGGTTTTGCCGGACTGAGTCTGAGGAGTATGGGGGCCAGATGGATTGGTGAATGGAGTTGTTTGATTGGATTTGTTGGGATTGGTTGTTGATTTGTGTTGGTACATGTACATCTCATGATTTCATGCATGATCATGTTTGTAAAGGAATACTGGGTTTTTCGTGTTTTGCATTCATGTTTATGTGTTTATTGAAAACTGAGTTTTCATGTGAAATGATTTGTTGGGTGCGTGTGTATCACGAACCCCAAGCCGAGATGGGGTATTATCTCGGTGGAGCTCCTCTGGTCACTTGGTAGCGTAATATATTAAGTGACGTCCCCTGGATTGTCGTCGGGCGACAATGGGATCTGACAAGAGGGTCTCGTGTCGACTCCGTGGTCCTTCTGCTAGCAGGGACTAGAGGATGCTTGGCTACGTATACGCTGGGCGCGGAACTGGGCATCGCTCGTTGTGTAGTGGATGTTTTACCACGAACGTGTTGGGCGCGGAAGTGGGCATCGGTACGAAGCCAGGGTGTGCGGATGACCCATAGGGGAGATCATGCTGCATACGTTAAAAATGGACTATTTTCTGAGAAAATAGCGTGTGTTGGATTTTGTGTAAATCATTTTCTGGAAAAATGTTTTACAGATATTTTGGGCCAAACGGGATTTTGGAATGTGTTGGAAAATTATCATTTTCGGGGAAAATGATGTTTTGAGGAAAATGCATATTTCTTCATATGCATACATGATGGTTGCATTAATGCATTTTCATTACGTGGTTATTTGGGTTATACTTACCTGCGGTACCATTTTGTGGTAACACAGATTTTATTACAGATGAGGACGATGAGGGCGAGCCTGAGGAGACGGCTCAGCCCGAGGAGTGATCTGGGATCACTGGCTTAGTTATCTTATTTTACTAAATTGTATTTTAATTTTGGATGACTGTATAATTACTTTTTAAACGCTTTTACTGATGTTTAGATTGTATTTAAATTCTGGTACTTAGTTGACTTATTCGCTGCGTTGTTTTTATTGTACACTGTTGCATGTACACACACATGGCACTATCGTTGGGATACGTGACCGTGTTGTCATCATCATGGTGTCTCGATTCCTTTGCTTCCTTACATGGGGGTTGGGGGCGCCACAGGTGGTATCAGAGCAGTTCGACTCTGGGTAAAACCACATGTCCCTTAGGATAGTACCAAAAATTATTTTATTGTTTTAAAATAATTTTTAAAGTGTTGCAAGTTAAATGATTATTTTCAAAAATAAATATGAGATATTATGAGTTTATTGTTATTTTATTTTATGTTAATTGATGTTATTTAATTTTATTTTATCTTATTGTATTTTTTGTATTGCTTTTTGTTGAGTTTGGTTTTATCTGGATTAAAGCGGGGTTGGAGATTGCTCTATGACAGGAATATGGTAAGACCAAGGAGGCCAGCCGATGAGCCCGAGGATGAACTACCAAGGGGTGATGGAAATTATGCCATGGCGAGGGCGTTGAATAGGATGACAGAGTTCCTCCAGCAAAATTTTCGACCGCCGCAAGGAGATCCAAATAGAGCGGTCCAAGTTGGGTGCACCTATGAGTGCTTCCTAGCGCATAGGAGTCCTGCCTTTTCTGGGGAGGAGGATGCAATGTGAGCTAGGAGGTGGATTCAAGATCTGGAAAGAACATTTGAAGTTTGTGGGTGCACTAAGGCCCAGATGGTATTATATGGAAGTTATATGCTACAAGGTGAAGCGGCAAACTGGTGGGAGACCAAGCGGCCACTCCTAGAAATGGAGTTGGGATTCTTGGCTGCTGTGTCTTGGCAGTAGTTTAAGAAAGAATTTAATGACCAATACTTCCCTGTTTCAGTGAGACGACAAAAGACTCGAGAGTTCAATAATTTGGTTCAAGGAGACATGACTGTCGAGCAATATGGAAGGAAATTTATGGAGCTTGGACAGTTCGCTCCTCACCTTATTGCCACCGAAGAGTTGCGGGTTGAGCGTTTCCTGGAGGGTCTGCGCCCCGAAATACACAGACAAGTGGCTTGTCTTCAGATTATTGAATTTCAAAAGTTGGTGGACTTGGCCAGTATCGCAGAGCGAGAGAATAGCTTTGCAGTGGGCTCCCCTCCAGGTCAGAAGAGGCGGAGTTATGTTGGTGAAGGAAGTAGTTCTGGATCTCCACAGAAGTTTGTTTAGAGGACCGGGGCCCGTTCATAGACAACCTCCGGTGTTCGTGCAGGAGGCCGGGTTCTAGTGTGCCCTAGATGCAATAGAGCCCATGAGGGCGACTGCGGTCAAAGGGGAATTCAGTGTTTTAGATGTGGCCAGCCGGGTCACTTTGCTCGGGAGTGTCCCAGTCGAGTTCAAGGAGGTCAAGGAGGACGAGGAGGTCGACGAGGTGGAAGGGGCAGCCAGAGACAGTTGGTACAAGCTCGGGTCTACGCAGTGACTCCTGGCGATGTGGATTATGAGACTCCAAAGACCCACGACGTTGGGGTGATTACTGGTATGCATTTAGTTATTTTATTTGGAGTTAATGTTTGGAGTGGTCGATAACTTTTGGCCGCGCGTACGAGCAACTTGTCGCTCCGTTTGGCGTCGCCTTCGGTAGTCTTGAAGATCGACGGCTGGGCAATGCCATGGAGAGGCACATGTTGATCTGTGGTCGCCGGAAGTTGCAAATCTGCGATTTTCCCTTATTGCCTGCAAAACACAACAAACACAAAAAGGGGACGGGGGTGGGGAGAGAGGGAGGGAGGGGGAAGGAGCCGAGCTCCCACCCCCTCGAGTCAGAACTATAACTAGAGTTTTGTGGGAGACGTGTTTGAGAGAGAGAGATGGGTTCGAGAGGGGACACTTGTAGTAACTATATATAATACTTACACTATAGTAGATATATAACTAATAAGTACCATATATATTAATTATATTAACTTGTATAGTTATCATAACTTATAATAGCTATAGTAGTTATATAACTAGTAACTATATATAGTTAGTGTCATAATATTATATAAACTATACGAGTATGGTTATCATAACTTATATATACTAGCCATATAATTAAGCCATTGTAATTATACTAAGTACTTAGTACGTACTTAGTATAATAGAATAATTATATTAACAAATAATATACTAAATAAACTAAATAAAAGTATTATAATACTATTATTAGTTTTATTTTTATACTTTTTTATTTTGTAATATTAGTATTATTATATATTACTATTAGTAATATAATTAGAAAAATATTAGTATAATAACTGTTTGAACGTATATTTATCCAGTTCGAACGAGACGACACGATCATTATAGACCCAGTTCGAATACAATGAAACAAATCACTCCAGTTTGAACCAGCAGCCGTCGAGAGCAACGATTTCGCCCCTTATCTCTGCCGTGAAAACCACCACTCAACCGCCCTAGCAACCCCACATTTGAACTTCTAAGAGATTTCGATAAAGTCTCCACATCTATTATTTGGTTTTATGTTCGAATAGGTTGTGTTTGGGGGATATGGATTTCGAATTAGAAATCCCCCATTTTGGTGTATTCCGTAGAAATAACATCAAAATAATCGGTAGAAATGGTTGGGTTTCACTCCTTAATCATTTCTTCCGATTAAAATAAAGGATAACATCTAGATTGGGTTTTTAAGTTCAGGATTGAGTCGACTCAGCCATGGCTGTTTGGCTTGTTCCCTTTCGAACCAACTCCAGTCCTTTCGAATGCTCAGTTACCAAATAGCATTATTATTTCGGTTCAAATAAAATAAATTCGTTCGAATGAACAAAGATTGCCGGTTTGAATAAATTAAACAGTCCATTCAAATAGATTTTACTAGTTTGAACATAATATGTCTCGTTCGAACTAATTATTTCAATTCAGTTCAATGTAGTATAATTTTTCAATAATATAATTTAAATATTATAGTTAATTATATTCTTACTTTCCTTATGGTTAAACAGTATACAAATGGCATCCAGCGAAAAAAAACATGCGAGAGATCAGCTCAGCCAAAGTAGTGGAGCAGCTCATGCTTAGGAGACGAGGCCTATACTTGTCTAGAGTGAGATAATTTTGTCTAACTTCTCCAATCTTTCATGGAAGGGACGGAGCATACAGTCCATCTTCACTGAGCAGGGATGGATACCGATCTGTCAGTAGTAGGGGACTGCATATCCATATATGTTCAGTGAATTTTACTGTGCCATGGGAGAGGATAGCGCTGATCCTCTGTTTTACACCTTATATGTCCGGAGAGTAAGTATTACTTTCTTTCCCAGCATTATTGCTGAGTTACTTGACATCTCGCGCGTGGGCGACGCATATCCTGCAACTGCTACATGGGGACTAGTGGCTGCACCATCTAATTCTGACACACCAGCTGCATTCTCCACGCTAGCCCCAAACGTAGAGTTGGATGCTAGTTCGGATGGTAGTGAGGATAAGGATCTACCTGATGATGGTCTCACAGACGATCACATGCATTAGCTAGTGTGAGACCCTTCAGCTCCTCCATATGATGGGAGCAAGGTGATTTGACAGGCCGATTGTATAGCATTTTTCAGAATGCTTAATTTGATTGTTGGTTAGAACATCGATCTAAAAAAATACAAGACTAATTTCGGGATCGATGGAGCCAAATTTTTGCTGCAGATAGCATGGGGGGACCCCATTGATTTTGCATTGTATTTCTTCCTCCGCATTTGATTGGAGTCACGCTATTCCAGTGGAGATAGTCTCTCATTTGCACTGCTGATATCTAACCTCCTACTCCGATCGGGGGTTACAGTATTGGTGACTGAACGAAGGTTGCAATAGAAGGGGCCCCTCAACAAGATCACATTCAACAAGAGTAAGGGGCACTTGCAAAAGACTGCACCAGAATAGCCTAGTGCCACGCCGACAGATCTAGCTTCTAGTAGTACTGCCATTGTTGAGATAAAGCCTCCTGGGGCTACTTTGGATCAGGCAAGAGCTCTATTTGTGGAATTCGTTCAGCCCAACATGGAGACGCTTAGAGATCTTGAAGGACACATTAAAATGTTACAAGGGGATGTTGATCTACTTAGCAAATATTGATTGTTTTATTTATTATTTTACTTTTTTATGTTGTATTTAACATTATATATATTAGGATGTAATTAATGTATGGTTTTTATTTTTCGTGTTTGCTACCTTGTTTATTTTTTTCATTTTACTTGTCATTCATGATAATATAAAAAAATGATATTATCTTTAAAGTTATATTTACATAAATTTAAAATAAAATAAATCACTATAAAGTTTTGGAATTAATTACATAAAATTAATTTATGAATTTATAAATATTTTAACTCACATCAAATCATAATATATAATATATACACATTTTTATATTTTGAAAATGGTAACAAATTAATAGAAAAAATATGTGCACAAATTAATGATGATAAACAAATTAATGGAAAAAATGTCCGTTTGAACAAAGAAATTTAAGTTCGAACGGTTATTAACTTACCCCGCCAATATTATTATTTGAACAGATTATATACTGTTCAAATAGACATTAATTTCATGATCGAATCTATTTTGTTCCATTCGAACGGTTTTCCTCTTTTGAGATGATTTTGTTCGTCACAAAATATCTTGTTCGAATGCATATTTATCCGATCGAATGAATTTAGTGGCTTAGGTATTTTTGGATTCGTAAATTTCGTCTCCAAAAATGACTTTTAGGGATGAAATTTAATTTGTCCCTAACAAATTTCGTCCCTAAAAGTCAAATCTCTTGTAGTGATTTTTGGAAAAGGAACCCACCACCGTAGCATGTCTTTCATACTATATGCGTTTTTATTACCAATAGTAGGAAGTGAGTGAATGGACCTCTGCTCGTGAGTCCCATAGCTAATAAATGATTACCTTAATTTATTTATGCCGTTAGGAGACCTTTGAACATGTCATCAGGTTGAGATTTTAGTGTCTGCTACTTTGCCATATTATCTTTGGGCATGAATGATATGGTCTAAAGAAATATTGACAGGAAAGTGACTGAACTAAAAATGAATGACACTAGGGCAAAGGGAAAACAATTTGATAACACATCAATATTTTGTTTGTACTCACTATCGACAAGTTATATTGGTTTTTGGAAGTTTCGAAATTGTAGTGGGTACATCATGTTTTATGGAGATATAGCATTGCTCTAAGTCTTTTTGGCTTGAGAGGGATTAGAGGTGCAAAATCTAATGTGACCAAATGAGGGTAAAACGAGACACTTCGAGGGATGTTACTATGTTGGTCTTCTCTATGAGAGATTTTGTATAGTGCTTCCATTTTTATTTTAATTGCGTGTTAGATGATCAAATAACCAATTTGCTATTATGAACAAGATTGAGAAATGCAAACTTGGGGTCTTTCCCACTATGCGCGAGTGAGAGATGTAGTAAAGGGGCATCCATAGTGGGCACTCCTTCTCCTTCTCTTGACTAGGGATTATCAAGTGGCTTGATAGCTTTTCATGAGTCTTGATGGCTAGCCTTTAAGGCCAACCGGGGGTTACACTTAGAGGATAAATAGCCCTTCCCTCCTATGATACATGACACTTATCTTGTCACAATAAATCTCTCTCTCTATATAGAAACATGTTTCTCTCAACTGCTAGTACTATTTAGATGTCGAATTTGTGAGTGTTGTTATGGTATTACAATGTAACACACTCCACCATCAAAGAAGATGATTTTGGACAAACAACAACGACCGTGGAAGTCTGTATGTAGGACAACTGCACTTAATCTGAAATTTTCCATTCAAGATAAACATTTTTGCTATACTCTAGTCTAGTATTTCTAATAGTACTATGATTAATTCCTACAAGTACTGCAAGTATTAAAGATGATTAAAAAATTGGATTCGCATGACAAGTTCTTGAGTAGTCAATTTTTAGCTTGAAACCAAAGTTAAAGAGTAAAATGATTCGAAACTAATTAAGCATGCTAACTAGCAAAGTTTATTTAGCAGGTCCAAAGGAGGCGCGAGGCAGCCCCTATTATTACAACATAACAAACACTGAACCATTACTACATATTAGAAATACTTTTTCAAAAAATTAAAACCCGATGAGAATGCATAAATATATATATATAATATGTATGCATGCCCTTAATTTATTTGAGCTAGCGTTACATGAGGTATTAGCTTAAGGGCGGAGCTTATTATAGTGGTCCACGAGACTAGTTTTGAAGCCACGAGATGGCAAATTCTTCTTCCAGTCCTCTTGAAAGTCCCCCAAGGCCCTCAGAATCTTTGTGCCACGACCTTGGAGCACCACTTCAGACTTGTTATAGACCAGCGGAAAGTGTCCAGTATGGATAGAGTACTGAATGTTATCCAAAACCTTTGGGCATTCCTTGTCCCAGCCCTTTCGTTTCGACAAACCTTGTACCTCCTCCTCTCTCCCGTGGTCTGCAATCCTGCAAAATCCTATGGAAAAGTCTTTGCTCTGCGCTATCAGTGGATCCTTAGCCACAACAATTGCTTTGCCGTAAAATTCGTTGAGCCATCACTACAAGAAAAAATGGTTTTTGCAACGCTCAAAATCGCCGCTAATACATGCACAAATCGCTGCAGTTGATCAATTCTGGCAATATTTTGATCCCTGGTAGTTCGATGAAATAAAGATGCCTTTTCTGATACATTGCAGTGAAAGGCAAAACTCGCTAGGAAAACCACTTTTTCCGGCAAGTTTTATTCACCCCAAATAATGTAATGACACGCCGCAAAAGAGCGTTTCTGTTTGGTGCAAAATCATTGGGAAAAATGAAAAGCGACGACCTATATCGTCGTAAATAATTGAGAAAATCGTTGCAAAAAACTTTCTACCAATTCCAGCGATATTGTGATATCGTCGCTAAGAGGTAATTTATGGCGATAATAGTCGCCGCAAATGACGAGACTAAAATCACGGTGATCTCAGTTTTTGTCGTGAAATTAGCTATTCCTACGGACGAAAAGTCACCGCAAATGAAGTTATCGCCGCAAAATATAGTCGCGTCGATTTCACAAGTTGACGCGATAGTACTTGAATGTATATTTGCAGCGCATATAAATCGCTGAAGGTGATAATTTTCGGCGATATATGGTCGCCGGTAATAGTTTATTACATTAATGTATATGTTTGATTCCAACGAGTTTGAATTCGCCGCAAATATGCTTTGGTTCATTTTTTTTTTTATTTGCCGTTTTGGCTGGGGTTCGTTTTCACACTTATATAATTAATCTTGAAAACACATATTGCACTTCTTATTAAATTCAGGTCAGCCACTAAATATATATTTAGTATCGACCTAAAATAAGATAAATTATGTATTAAAAAAATAATCAACACCATAGAAATAGGAAAAATTTTCAGCTCATAAACTAATACATTCATTCATTCCAAGTCAGTTACATAGAATTCACATTAATGTAATTATGGACTACACTAGGGTGTACCAATTGGAATCCAAAACCTACAACTCAACTACTAAATATCTTCTAAACAATATTATCTGAAAATGTGCACATTCATTCAATATTTGTCAATTGTCCTGCACCTGAAATTATATCTACTCAGCTATTTCAATATGCACCTGGGCATGAGGGGTGGGTAGAACAAGCTTCAACACGACTACAATAATGCCCTTAAAATCTCAAAATTTCTGCATATTTTATATTTTGATATCTCCAACTCCAATCTGGCAATGATACACAAAAAAAGAAACAAAAACCGTTACAACAAAATAAACTTCACTACTGTGTATTGTTATAAAAATACACAGAGCAATTATAATGATCTTTTCATAAGCAGTAAATTGACTATTCCCCAGGAGGTTATGATTCTACTATACCCCAACCTTTTACGTGGTTTCTATAAAGGTTTCTCTAATGTCACATATTGAGATTTTAAGATCATTTGGTATTCCTAATAGTGAAATTGCAAAAAGATCTACACAACTCAGTGTTAGAATCTATTGTGAATTCTCTTACTATTTGCTTATGGTCTCCTCAGAATTTCTTCATTTCTTCTGAAAATAAGACTCCACCATTGAATCCCCTCATATGCTCATGATTAAAGTTAGTCAATAGCTAGCTAGATAATTGAGCCCAAACAGAAGCAAAGCAGAAAATAAATTCAAGAAAACAGTAGATGAAATAATTCAGCTCAAACCAGTACATTTAATTCCCTGTTCTCTTAACATTTCAACTCTTTTATTTGTCATTTTCTCTTCCTTTATTCCATCACTCCATCTCAACCTCAAGAGGTGATATGAGAAGTACCAAGTGAACTCAAAGGCATAACCAAAACCAGCTCTAAGCAACCAAAAACAGAATCCACAAAACAAAATTATGCACATCCAAATGAGATGTTCTTGCTCAAAAAACATATTGCACAAGTTAGGAAAAACAAAAACCAAACTTGTTATTAGTCTAAAAACTAATAACATCAGCTCACCAAGCATTCCATTCTTGACTTGTAAAAAATGACCCAAAGTAGAAAAGTTTTAATGAAAACAGCAGAGGAAATAGCAAACTCAAACTGGCCAGTACATTTAGAAATTCCCTATTCTCTTAACATTTCAACCTCTACTGTTTCATTTTCTCTTCCTTTATTTCATCCCTCCATCTCAAACTCAAGAGGTGACATGATGAGAAGTACCAAGTGAACTCAAAGACACAACCAAAACCAGCTCTAAGCAACCAAAAATAGAATCCACAAAACAATATTATGCACATCCAAATGAGATGTTCTTGCTCAAAAAACATATTGCACAAGTTAGGGAAGCACAAAAACCAAACTTGTTATTAGTCTAAAAACTAATAACATCAGCTCACCAAGCATTCCATTCTTGACTTGTAAAAAATGACTGGATGTAGAAAATAAATTCATGAAAACAGCAGAGGAAATAGCAAACTCAAACCAGTACATTTAATTCCTTGTTCTCTTAATATTTCAACCTCTTATTTTTCATTTTCTCTTCCTTTGTTCTATCCCTCTATCTCAACCTCAAGAGGTGACATGAGAAGTACCAAGTGAACTCAAAGGCACAACCAAAACCAGCCCTAAGCAACCGAAAACAAAATCCACATTACAATATTATGCACATCCAAATTGTCCAATCTTGCCCAAAAAACATATTGCACAAGTTAGGGAAGCTGGGGCCATGCAAGTTCGACCCACGGTATCACAGTCCACAAGAGTGACTGGATGTGGGGGGCACCTTGGGGAGGTTGAAATGTGGAGGTACTGTTTTTCTTTCTAGTATGGGAGCTAGGAATATGGCGAATTTTCCATTTTCGAGTGATCTGTTTGGCTGGGGTATTGAGAGTAGTACTGCTCCAAGGCCTCCCATTTTAATTGGTCTTGATTCCAAGTGAGATATATATATACTGGAAATGTTAGACTTGAGTAATTATCAGGGATGGAGAAGCTAGCTAGGAGGAGAATTAATTAAGAAGATCATGGTCAGAAGAGATCACCCTGTAAAGTTCCCTTCAGCTTTTTAGTTAAAAATTGTTCTTGATATATCCAACATGATATTAGTCCTGATCTCAACTTGTCTCTCGGAAAAGAACCAAGAAAGGGTTTCTTGATCGAAACCCAGTTAAAAGCAAATTAACCAATTAAGGATTGATTTGCAGACTTCTCGGAGGCCAGTCATGAGAAACCATTTTCTTTTTAATTTCTAGGCCTTCATGATCTCCCTCTTGATCTTTCCTATGTCATTTCTTCGACCTTTCTTAATTCTCTGCTTATTTGAGCAAGTTTTAGGTGTATATTCAAATAGTTCATTAAATATATAAATATATATTTAAATGTATATATATGGCTAGAACTGCATGTATTGAGGAAACAACTTGATATTAATCATGTCTATGATGACATATAAATATAGGGCAGCTAGGGGCGCTAGCTTATTAGTGTCTTTCCATCTCTCTGATGCTGCATGCGCACTTCATCAAATGCCTTTTTCCTGTTTTAATGATTGAATATAAGAATAAGAAAGCGTTTCTTAGTTATTAATATATAGTTGGTCTAGCTAGTGTGTTGGATGCATTATATATAGGAGAGGAATTGAAAAGGAGGTGGTTTGGTCAACCAAGCCAAGTAACTACCAGTTTAGATGGTTTTGCCTCAGAAACTCTACAGTTTGAAGGGGGAGCTTGATAATAATTGAACAAGTTTTAAAATTGAACTTGAATTGTGAACCCCTGCTCTATCCTCTACATCATTGTCCATGTATAATATATCTATCAACTGGTTGTCACGTCCAATGTCGTAGCGACAAGGACAATATTAGTTTCAAAACAATATTAAAAATGAAAATAAAAATAAAAAAACTTCTGCAGCAATATGTCAATTTTATAAATTTTGATTGTTTCTTAGAGACAAACCAATCAAATCCTACTATGCCAGCTCAGGGAACAGTCCAACAAAGCTTTTCAATAATTAAGTATTTAAGTGCATATATAGAGATTTAATTCTAGGTTTGTGAAAACCATGTGCATGTTGTATAGGACGTCTTATCTTGTGAACGGGCTTCCTAGCTAGCAACCTGAAAGAAAGATGAATTAGAATGGAATCATGCATTATTAATCTAGTAGTTTCTTTAATTTACACAAATTAAAGAAACTATTGATACCCTTCCTTTTTAACAATCAGCTCTTAATTTGTGCATATATATATATATATATATATATTTATGTGTGTGTGTTGTAGTATATGGTAGATGCATGAACCTGCTGAAGACCCTAAGCCCCAAAATTAGCTTGTTCCTCAACAGCGTAAACCCCAGTTTATCTTCTGAATTAGTCTAAAAACTAATAACATCAGCTCACCAAGCATTTCCATTCTTGACTTGTAAAAAATGACCCAAAGCAGAAAATAAATTCATGCAAACAGCAGAGGAAAAATGACCCTATTCTCTTAACATTTCAACCTCTTATTTTTCATTTTCTCTTCCTTTATTCCATCCCTCCATCTCAACCTCAAGAGGTGATATGAGAAGTACCAAGTGAACTCAAAGGCACAACCAAAACCAGCTCTAAGCAACCAAAAACAGAATCCATAAAACATGATCAAGCACATACAGAACTTTATTGATGGCATCTTGCGCAAAAAACATATTGGGGAAGTGGGAAGCACAAAACCAATAAATGAAAATGATCTAAAAACTAATAACAAGTGTCACCAAGCAAGTACTTATAAAAAAAAAAAACAAGTGTCACCAAGCAAGTAACAAATAATGCATCAATGAGGGGCCCTATTTTGCCAGCTTTAGCAGCAAGTCTAAGGGACATACATATACTTCCTAATCCTATCGCAATATTTTGACTAGGGTCATGAATAATTCTAAACAGGGACTTGTACCAAAATTTAAAACAAAAACATAAGAACCCTATAAGTGCACTTCTGACAAATATTGATGACAAAATAAAAGATTAACTTAAAAAAATCTAAACATCCTCCCAAAGACAAATGGAAGACAAATCTTACTTACTTTGCTGATTTTGAACCAAACATTTGAGCTGATAGTGGTGGATGAAGTTGAACACTTCCTGCATCGCAATGGTAATCCCACAAAATTAAAAGACAAATATTTTTTAATAAAAAAAAAACACACACACACACAATATCATTTTTGAGGTTGGGAGATAAATGCACCATTTACTTCAGAGTGACCATTTAGAGACCAAGCCTTGGTATTCTAAGAAAAGAGGAACAATAAAAATGATCAATGACATTAAGAGTTTCAACCATTAAGTACCAAGGACATTCGTCTCTCAAACCTCAGCACTCCCTCCCTCATCTCTCTCATGTGTACATATTTCACAACACCCCTATTAACAAATTACAACTTTAATGTATAAAAAACAAAATGGGATATCATGTTTGTATCATTAAAAAAATGTGTACACCAACTTTAAAATGCCATTGAAGATCTTTTATGCCAGGAATGCAAAATGACCACACACATACCTAATTGCATTCTAGATTTGCAATCTAGCTGCTCCATCAAAATTTCCCTTTCCCGACTTGAATGAACGGTTTGTTAAAGCCTGTCAGATTCTAAGAAAATCACCTATATTACTTATAACCAGAAAATATTATATTTGACAAAATAGTTATGTGTACCACAAATTCATAGGAGAAGGAATCAAAGGACTTGCATAACTTATACGTTGTACCTTCATTGAGCTGCACTGACAATAACCTTTCACTTAATTGCCGTGCACGGTGTTGAAAATTCATTTAAGCCCATACTAGTCAGATCCTTACCCAAGAGCAGTCTAAATAATTGGAACTACTCATCAGGATATAGCCAAACTTTCCATGCCATCTACAAGTCCAAAAAATCCCACTGACTGCCCACACCTCTCCCACAACACAAAAGTAGACAACCTTGGGATAAATATATATATTTATATATTGGCCACCCACGATCTCTCACTACCAAAAATTGCCCAAAATACACAAAAAACCCCTTCTCTCATTTCATAACCGAGGTTCACTGGGTCTTTCCAGAAGAATGGACCCAGGGGAAGGATGGAAATTGAAGAAGAACATCCTCATCATCTTATTAGTTTCATTTTGCCTCTCACGAAGTTCTCGCAATTCATCCCTCATTTCATCAAGCTGCGTCTTGTAATTGTCGGCATCTTTCTTGTGTTTTTCAATTAAGGCAAGGTACTCTCTTTCTCGTTCACGTTCTCGTTGTCTTGTCGACTTCGGGATGACCATCTCGCCTAGCCCCCTTGCGTATCCTGGTCTCTGACCAAGTATCTCCCTAAATACACTCGCAGCTGCCTCATCGGTGCGTTGTTCAGGCTCTAGACCATCCATCTTGCCAACCATCTCCTTCTACACATGGAAATTAATTATATGGTTATTCTTAAGTCTTGTGATGGCTCATGAATAAGCCACTTAGTCAAATATAAAGTAATTGAACAATCCTTTCGTGCAGAAAATAGTGTTGAATGTATATCGTACTCACATAAGTGTCTTTAGCGGCTGAGGTAACAAATCTACCATTCTTCTTTGACCAGCGGGTCTCCTTATAGAACTCCTCCAAATTCGCATTCGTAGCCTGCTACAAGTGTGTGGAATTAGAAATATTATTAGACCGAAATTTTGTTGAAAGGGCCAATCATATAAAAAAACCCATATAAGTACAACCACACAAATACTTCAATACAAAACTAAAGACCTTCATACCTTACGATGCACATGAGTGGACATGAACATTTCTGAACAATGCACTCCACAAATGCAAGGCAGAGATTCAGACTATATTAAACCAATAAACATACAAAGCTTCATACTGAAGATCAATCATCTTTGAGCTTTTCTACTGACAAATTGTATGGAAATGAAAAAATAGTTCACCCTCTCAAACCGAGAGCCTCTCTCGGTCTCTCTTTAACTGAAGAATATCTCTCCTTTCAAAGACTTCCCGGAGAGGATAGAGAGATAGGAGCATTACTTCCTCTCCCCCCCTCTTTCCCGCTCCCATTCCCCTTCCACAAACCAGATCTATCATTTGTTTTTCTTCCCTTTTTTTCCCTTTTTGTATGGTTGAAGCTAGATCTGCCATTTCTGTCCTCGAAACCCATTTTCTTCCCATTTTTCTCTGAGGATTCCTCTATTTTGCTAATTGATTATCTCCAATCACAATAATCAATTAATTCGTTTTAAACTTTACTCAAAATCCAAAAAACATGACTACATTGAACACCATACAGATTCCAGATCTATATAAACAAGATCCAGAGAGAGAAAATCATTAATCCCGCAAAAAAAAAAGATGAAAACAACAAATCGTTCAATCAGCAACATCCCGCTCCCATCTTTCTTATTTCTTTTCTCTAATTCTAAACAAGAGGTCCTTCTAACCAATTATTATGTCTTATGTTATGTAAGCAGTCCCCAACTCTATTATTTTTAGAATCTAAGACCTTTATGTTTTGATCGATAAACTTGTATTGAGTTTAGATCAGCGAACTGTACAAACTATGTGAGATTTTTTATAGGAAACAACCTTCTATGCATTATCAAAATGGATATGACCTTAACCAACGTGATTCTTCATGTTATGAGCAACCTAACAAATGTCTAATGAAATTAGTGGACCAGTATAAATGCAGCAAATGGGTTGTGACCATACAAGTTACGGCAAAAATCCATTTAATAAAGATTGTACCTTCTCCTCCAACATCCTAACAAAGGATTTCCGGCCAGTTGTGTGGTTAACGGTTTGCCTCTTTCTATTCTCCTGATTTTGTGCTGAGATTTTCTGCCATTAACACACAATGTAAGCTTATACACAAGTTGCATAATAAAATTAAAAGGACATGACTTGTTAAATTCCCTATGTTTTTTATTTTGAATAACCAATGTATACCTTGAATTTGTCGGTTCCCCACCTCTCACACAACTTAACCCAGCCGTTGTCGTTGACCATGGTACACCCAGAAGCCAATGCTTCTGGGTGACTTCCGTACGATAAATATTTTTTGTGTAATTCATGATGGAATGCATTGAACCGCTTACGCAACTACTTCAAGATGGCCAATCTATGATTCTCTTGATCCTAATCCAACACGAAGTCAACCTACATGGATGAAGTTCACGTTAACGTCATCTTGTATTGTATGCACACTTCCTTACCCTCAATATGAAAAAACAATTGTCTTACCCTCACACGTTCGATCAACTCGTTCTTTTCTGCATCAGGCACATCAGTCCACCTCACATAACTCATGTAGCAATGTTGTTTTACTATTTGTGTTACCCGTGTGGTGAACATGGATGCGTTCTCGCAGTATGGGGCTGTTTCACCGTCATTAATCTTCAAAAGCACTTTGCCGTACTTTCTCGCTTTCTCGTACTCAATACACTTAGCAGGCCCATGTCTACTTTTGGGCTGTTCTTGATTTGCGACAGGCATTGTGGGGGCTGTCACATCTGTATTTCAAGTTCATAGAAAAAAAAGGATAGGTTATCAGTCTTCATATTTAATCTTTGTTGTTTACACATAATGTCCTATGGGTTTTGTATGGAAAAAAATAATAGAAATGATGAGTTGTACCGATATTGTCTCCATTAGGTAAGGGTTCTATTACGGGTGACGATTCTCTGTTCGGCCCGGGTGGGGGCATTGGAGTTGGACATGATGGCTCCCATGGATGACTGGGAGGCTGCGTTGAGTCATCCAAGCTTGATGGATCTGCATCTGAGCCAGTGGAATGGTATGAAGCGATGCGAGCTCCACGTGGTCGGTAGGCTCTACATGTATATGGTACAAATCGTCGAGCACGAATACCTCGTGCAGCCCCTCTTCCTCGAAAACTCTCCCATCGCATCACCTGCATTTGCACCACATTCCAATCAAAGGTTACAAAAAAGCCCAATCCATTTAATAAATCATATTATCCACCTTATTTGAAACGTGACTCTAATACCCATCTTTTAGGCTACTACTATCTACAAACCAAATGATGAATATTTTATTTTGTTGAATACACCTATATATATAGCAATCTCTTTCAAAATTGTAATATGATTGAGAAACAAAGTTAAAGAGCAAGGTTTTCGTTTGTTGCAATGAACTAGCATACATGAAAAAGATCACACAACCTACTATAAGAAAAGAACTTAATCGTTGCATATCTACCTTGAATGTTGATGCTCCTCATTTCTTGCAGGATAAATGCAACGCCGTCTTTTTTCCCTCCACCTGAGATGCAATAATATCAATATATAAGGAACATAATAACTTAGAAATCCCAACAAATATTTGATGTTATAAGATAAACTATAAAACACACAATATTCACTTAATTATTAGTTCAGTCTCCTCATACATGGGTTGTAATTCATGGTTATTATGAAATAAATCAACACCAGTATTGTAGTTTTCTTTTATTAGTTATAGTTAATGGTAACTTATACTTTGTTCATATGACTCACACATGAAACTAAGTTTTAAACAAACATTAAACGTCTACTTGTCAAATTTTCCCAACCAATATCAGTGCCTATACTTATAAATAGATAGATCAATTTGGAACTAGAGGAAGCTTTCATTACAACTATATTCATAGTAAGTGTGCATTCAGGATCTATGACTTGAAAAAAATATTGATTATGAAAAGATACATTACTTGACCCAAATTGCTCAATCAAAGGTAACTTGAGCATGATAACTTAGTTGAGAGGAACATACATGTAAGTTTGTGTAATTTATATCTGCCACATACCCATTACAAAAAAGGTAAACTATGGTGATTTAAGTGCATCAACTTTTCAGCTGGTTGTCTATTCTGACACAAACTCGTCGTCTGTAGGTAGGTCATCCTCATCTGAATATTCCCCATCACCATAAGCATCTCCTGAACTAGAAGCAATCAGGCCATCGTCAATAAAATCTATTGAATCCATGTTTTGACCAGCCAAACCAGTGACTTCTCGTGCATCAATCAAGATAGGTTCTATATCATTCATATTCAATGGAGTTGACCCTGGACATCCATCACGATGCAATGGTGCATAATCATATGATGATTCATTTTCTTGATAGGCATCATCATCACTTGATTCGCGATCAATATCTTCTAACACCCTTGGCACCGGTGGAATGTCATATACATTCCTATTCGTGTACTTTTGCACCACAAACCATCTCCCTTTCACGCTTATATCTCTGATGTAAAAACACTGGGAAGCCTGGCATGCTAACACAAATGGTTCATCCTTATACCAAGTTCTGTCCATGTTAATACTGGTCATATGGTTATCAACTCGTATCCCTTGTCTTGGATCACTAACGTCAAACCAATCACACATGAACAAGTACACTCGACGCCAACCCATATAGCGTGACTCTACAATATCATTAATAACACCATAGAAGTCAACATTATTTGTACTTTCGTCACCAGTTACAACACCCCTGAATTTTGTGGATGACTCTGAAGTTCACGCTGCTTTGTATGGAACCTTTTACCATTTATAATGCAAGCAGCATAAGATGCAACCTTAGGTTCAGGACCGCAAGCTAACGCATACAGATCAGCAGTCACATCAAGTGGGTTGGTGATACGCTGGTCTTGAACCTACAACAATATTGGTGAGAGGTAATTACTTATAGTTTGTTAATTAACTTAGTCAGAAAAGATCAAGTTCATCTAACTAGAGAGGGAGCAAGCTAACTTACACGTTTCCTGAACCAAGTTGGAAACTCAGTTTGATGTGTTTGATTGATACAATTTGGGTTATGCACCTTACATTTCTCGTAGTGCTCCCTGCAGTTGGAGAGCACAAAATCGTCCAAGCAATATACGCAAGTTACGTAAGGGACATACAACATAAATGGGTTGTCAACGAAAAGCCATAAGAAAAAAAGTTCAAACTTGAGAGATAATGGATGCTTACTCTAGGTAGTGTCCAATCTCAGTGCAGTTGTTAAGGACGTACCATATGGCTTCCTTGAGGAGTTTATCTGATAATTTCAAGTTGGGAGCCACACCCAGGAGACAAACTTTCTGGTTGAAAATCTTTAATCTATCTATATTCTCCGCTTCTCCACCATCAATGTTGCGGTCCATTTGAGTAAACTTCGTCTCAATATCTTGGAGATACATTGAGCAAAAAGTTAGGCATTCGATGTGAATATAGGTTTCGGCTATTGAGCCTTCCGGGTGAGCTTTATTCTTAACATACCGCTTGAACTTGCCGAGATACCTCTCAAATGGATACATCCACCTTTATTGTACTGGACCCCCAAATATGGCCTCACAGAGTAAGTGGACAGCTAGGTGGACCATGACATCGAAAAAAGATGGGGGGAATATCATTTCCAATTTGCATAGAATTGTGACGATATCAATTTGGAGTTGAGATAAGCGGTTAACATCCAGGGTTCGGGCACACAACTCCTTGAAGAAAGTGCTCAGTTCAGTCAAGGCCAAGGCAATATCAGTTCGTAAGTACCCACCAATAGCAATAGGAAGTAATCTTTGGAGAAAAACATGACAGTCATGACTTTTCAATCCTGAGATTTTGCAATCACATACAGAAACACAATGCGAGATATTGGAAGCGAATCCATCTGAAAATTTCACATCGGCCAGCCATTCACAGAATTTATTCCTTTCATCACCGTGTAATGTGTACAATACATGTGGTATTATAACACGTTCACCTTGAACCTTCAAATGTAATTCTTTTCTAAAGTGAAAAATCTCCAAGTCACGTCGAGAATTGATATTATTCTTGGTTTTCCCAGGAATGTTCATTAATGTGCACAAGATGTTATCACAAATATTTTTCTCAATATGCATGACATCTAGATTATGTCGAAGACGCAGGGTTACCCAATACGATAACTTGAAGAAAATGCTATACTTTGTCCAGTTCAACTCTTCCGCAGTGCGTTTTCTCTTTCGACCAGATTTACCATATTGAACATCCCCAAGCATCTGTAGTTGAGCCAAAACATCAACTCCTTCTAAAATCCTTGGTGGTATGCGTTGATCTTCTCTACCATTGAACAAATGTTTTCTCATTCTCCACATGTGATCTGGCGGCAAGAAACGACGATGTCCCATATAACAATATTTTCGGCCATACTTCAACCAGATGGAATCTGTGCCTATATTACAGGATGGACATGCTAATTTTCCTTTTGTTGACCAGCTAGAAAGATTCCCATATGCTGGAAAGTCATTGATTGTCCACATTAAAGCAGCATGCAACATGAATGTTTCCTTTGTGGAGGCATCATACGTAGGTACCCCATGTTCCCAAAATTCAAGCAGTTCATCGACTAACGGTTGCAAGTAAACATCGATGTCATTACTTGGAGATTTTGGCCCAGGAATAATGAGGGATGTCATGAGGAATCGATCTTTCATGCACAACCACGGAGGCAAGTTATACGGAACCAGGATTACTGGCCAAATGCTATACGGTTTAGACATAATGTTGAACGGATTGAAACCGTCACTTGACATCCCAAGCCTTACATTGCGAGCATCCTAAGCGAACCAACTATGTTCTTTATCAAATCTCTTCCAGGACTTTGAGTCTGCAGGATGTCTCAGGCTAGCCTCATCTGTCGGCCGTTGCTCTTTATGCCATCTCATATCACTTGCTATCTTTGCAGACACGAAAAGACGTTGCAATCTTGGCTTCAAAGGAAAATGCCGCAACACTTTTTGAGGGATAAGGCGTGCCTTGTGTGTATTAGGCACCCACCTTGAAGCCTTACAGTTAGGACATTCTTTAAGATTAGCATTTTCCTTCCAGAACAAGATGCAGTCATTAGGGCATGCATGAATTTTGTGGTAATTGAATCCCAAACCCCGCTCCAATGACTTTGACTCCTCATATGAATGTGGCAATTCAGCATCAGGAAAGGCAGACCGCAACAGGTTAAGTAGCATATCAAACGACTTTATTGACCACCCACCGAGTGTCTTAATGTGTAACAACTTCACAATAAATGATAGTTTTGAGAATTTTGTACAACCAGCAAAAAGTGGACTTCTGGCACCCTCTAGTAGCTGGTCGAAAGATGAACTTGGGGAGGGATCTGGTATTGATCTATGAGTTGGCGATGGATTACCATGATCTTGGGGAACATCGACGAATGTGCTTGCCTGGATGTCATCTAACATATGGTCCATATCATCAATGTACTCATCGGCGTAATCAGCAACACTATCGTCACCATCGTCATTGAAACTTCGTGTTTCCTCCTCCCCATGAAATATCCACTGGGTATAATTTGGATTGATCCCTTTAATGAACAAGTGAGACTCCACAATTCGTATAGGCAAGAAGAGATTATTACAGCATGAACGACATGGACACCGAATGCGCTCACTACCCAGAGAATGGTTTCGTGCTAGGGTGAGGAAAGTGTTAACTCCATCAGCGTATGCAAGCGAACGAAGTCTATCGGTCAAGTTCATCCAGCTTTTGTCCATCTAAAAAGGTTGAAATATACATGTTAGTTAATCGGATAACTAAGATTTAGCTATATGAAGGACGGGTAAAGAATTTGAGAAAGTGCATTGTTGAATAAATAATTTTTCCTACTGATATTTCAAGCTTGTCGTATCAGATAACATAAAAAAGTACAGAAATTTCATAAAAGTAAACTTACAAATTAACGTAGTTTAAGTATAAAGCATCAAATATACTTTACACTCTAAAGAAATTTTGTAAGTTTATTTTGTTAGAATTTCTTTGGACAGCAAGCATTTCTCAAAAAACTTACAAACTATGTAAGAATAAGAACTCTTGTCCAAAGCCACTTTCAACAAAGAGGGAGCAAGAAAGAGTTTGAAAATGGAAACAACTTGCAATATGAACTAAACTGCATGCTGCATATGCATATGGAGAAAGAAAATTCTTTGCTTCCCTGTGCACTTGAATGCAAAGCATATTTTGCCTTGCTTTTGCCCCTTCTCCTGTGCAAGCATTGACACCAATCCATGTTTTTGGTCTTCTTTACAAACATATACTACTCTCTTCCCCATTGAATAATCGAGGAAATCAGCAACAGAGCTTTTAGACAATGGACATTTTGGTTAAGCAAAAGAGGTACCTCTAACCCAACTAAAAATCTGTAATTTCTTGGGAAGTCTTGATTCAAGTTTTGTTTTATACTTATAAAATTTATTCAAAACCAACAAATCAATCTATTCATCTTGTAAACGAGTACAGAATCATACCGGAAAGAAGACATCAAAGTTAGAATTCATTGATAAATACTTGGGATAATATGGGAGATTTGTTGCCTACTGATCTCCCATAATTCCAATCTTTGTTAGAGAATAGCATACTGACCTCTTTAATTTTTGTTAGAGTGAGATTTTCAAGCCCAGAAATAGAGAAGCAGGAAGAGATCCATGGCACTAGAGAAAGATCCTTTGATGAAGGTACTAGTTTTGTTTTTTGTTTTTTTGTTTCTCAGCATCAAAGATTCAAAATACACGTAAATCCGCACATTTTGCATAACTTTCCTCCACAAATATGGAGCACAGAGGATTATAAGAAGAAAAACTTCTGCTGCTATCTGACACTCTTCTTACAATTTCTGGTCAAGATCCATTAAGGTTTCTGTCAATTACTTTGGCTAAAGCAGATTTTGGTTTTTCTTTTCGGGGGTCAATCAATGAATCACAGGCAAAAGAAAATGCTAGATGAGTTCAAAAAAAAAAAACTGATTGACTAGCCTCTTTTCTAGATAACAGGGCGCAGGGCTGGTTCAAGAACCATTTCTCAGGCCATGTGAATGAGGACTATGATTCAAAAGACATTGTGTTTGGAGCTGCTGTTGGAGCAACTGCTGTTGCCATTCATTCACTTGAAGAAGCTGATTTTGCATCTCAGATGAAGATGAGAGAGGACCTTGAACCCTCAAGAACTAAGCTCACAATTGGACAGCCAAGTTCTGGTAGAGCAACTAGGAGTTTCTCAAGCATGCAGAATGCAGGTAAATTTTACTGTTTTCAATATTTTTTTCATGAAAAATGTTGTCAAAGAATTAACTGGGTATACAGAACAGATAAACTTTTGATAAATAACTCAATGGAGCAGAAGGATGCACTGGAGAGGGCTTTCCCAACTAGGCTTCCAAGTCATACATCCTCCTTGAGACCTACATCCTCAGCTGATGGATACCAGCCCCAGTCGGAAAGCTCATCACGACAGGATTTTGTGGGAACCAAAGCAGATACTTGGGAGAGAGCTAAGATGGAAAAGATTAGGAAGCGGTAAATGTTTTATTAGAGAATATAATTCAAATGAATAACAGATTGTTCTAGTATTCCAAAATTTTTAGAACAAGTGGTGATTTAACATAGTGCTTGAGCGGCAATTTTCCAACTTTACTCTACCTCCCAATTAAAATATCAAATTCCTTTCTTAATAGCTGGATCCGCATGCTTTCTGGTCTTGCATGTGAGGGCTAGTCTTCGATAGTATGATTCATATGACTAAATTCACCTTTCCTATCAGCTTAAGTTTTTGGGCCAAGCGGTGATTTAACATGTTTAAATCATCACTTGTTCCAAAAGCTGAAAATCACTAGGGGTGATGGTTTGGTTTCTTGAAATCCAAACAAGCTGATAATCGCTATCATTTTCAAATCTTAAAACCATAGAGCCTTTGCATGCATAGTCCACAATGTGCTTAAACTTCTGCAGTGATAAATTATGGTTAGCGCAAATTATTTCAGGTATGCGAAAAAGAATTCCAAAATACTTGCTTGGGATCATGGTGAGAAGAGATGTAGGCCAAACTTAAGATGGAAAAGAGAAGGGTTTTGCCTCAACTTATGATGTTGGCTTGCTAAATTTTTGAATGGTGACCAAAACAAGATATTGGATTCTAGACTCCCGGACTGTTGAAATTGTAGGGTGAATCGGAGCAGAAAAGGGCTTCAAACCTACATCACTACCAAAGCAAGATAGAAAGGATAAATCAGATAGCAGGAGTAGTAAGAGGAGAGGTGGAAGAGAAAAGGAGAAATGAAGAGAATGGGGTGAGAGAAAAGGCGGAGAAGATTAGGTTAACAGGCAGGGTTCCTATCAGATGTCTCTGCTTCTATTGTCACTAGAAATGCAATGCAGTTGGACTCAAAGAGCTTTCACATTGGTGGCACCAAAGCATGCAGCTTATGAAATCTTGAAACTCCTAACTTGATACAGGAATTTTTAACTGTAAACTGTCAGGCTAAATGGAATCATATATTACTGTTATCCATGTGCGCTTCTGCTCATGGCAGGCAGGAAACTGTATGAGATGTTTATAAAATCACTCAAAGCCTTCTTTAATATTATTGTATAGGAATACCACTATCAAGATTACACACTGGGGGTGATGCAATTTTTCTTATAGATACCTTTTGAATTAGTCTAAAGAATAAGGTATCCCATAATTTTATTAGAAAATTCTAGCCTGCAGTGACGAAAAATTGCAGTTACAACTAACACCTTGGGGATAAAACCAAAAATCCAACCCAATGTGTGAAAGATCTACATGTAGGATTCTTGATGGCAATCATATTCCTAGTGCAAGCTGTATGAAATTTATAAATCAAATATAACTTGGATTGTGAGTTTCACATTGGTTGGATGGTTTTTCAATTGCAGGTGTAAAATCACCTATTGATGTATTATGAGAGAACCAAGCATGAGTAAGCTCAGAAAGCTCCAATGATAGTTTTCCATAGTCATTTGGGTATTTGTTTTATAAGTGATAAAACTTTATTGATAAGCGCAAAAGACAACTGAAGCACACAACGAATATACGAGAGAGACATCTATCTGCAAGATGAGAAAGATACCAAAAACTTATGCAAATTGAATCCATTAAAATTTATGGATACAGTGCAAAGTGAAAAAGTGTTAATAAAGAATTTCTTGAGATCTTCCATCGTTCATTCATTCATGATCTAGGAAAATTCTATTATTTCTCTCATTTTGGTATATATATAGCAGTAATATAATTGATATTTTCTGAGGTTGAAAATTGTGAAGGCCTATGATTGCCAACATCCATCATGTAGAATGCTATTTAGGAGATAGAAACTGGGCTTCAAACTTCCAAAAAAAAAAAAATCTTCCAGAGGACCATTACATCACAATCCCCCCTATCCTTGGAGCTACACTACTGAGCTAGTAAGGGCTTGGAATTTTGTTCTTCATCTTAATTACTAATAAGATGTTGATTGAAATGGATAATTGTGTGAACTAGAGGAAAAATAAGCACTAAAGCCTAGAGCAGATCTTTATCAGGATTTGTTAAAAGGGACATGCTACTTCATAAATTCCTCACAAGGGAATTCTAGATTAATTAACTGGGCCAAATTGCTGCAACCAAATACCCCCCAACAGTTTTGGCCACCCTTGCAAATGCCAACTTCTCCTGCCACTATCCAGTTTAGATATTACCCTATCCTCTCCTCTCCTCTAGCTATGTTATGATGTCTCCCTCATGCCTATCCATATTCATCCATACAGAAAAAGGATAGATAAAGCAGCATCTGTGATATACTGTTAAAAAAATCTAGCAACGATATTACCTGATAAGTAGAATCTTCAAACATATCACAAACCTTCTCCCATTCATTTGGTGGAATTGCTTGGAATGATTTTGGCGTACCTCTATTGTAGTACTGAACTTCTTATGATGTGCATGGCATCGACCTTTGTACCTATGAAATGCATTCGACATCAATTCCTCAACCGTTAATCGATCATCTCTTCGGCTAAAATTAAGCTCAAGCTCATCCTTTCAAAAATTATAAACAATTAGTATATATACAAAATAACTTGAAAGTAACATGTTATATATTTAGTTGCTTGAAATGTAGCTTATTACCAAACAACGGTTTTTATGTGGTCTTTCACATCTTAGGGAACTTTAGATCAAGAGGATGTAACAATCGGTGCATACGTGCGAGTAAGTGTACCAACATAAGAAACAAGCCACGCTGCCGAATTTCCGGAGCCATCGGTGTGATCATCAGGAATATCAACCTTGATTTTACCAACTTTCCTTACTTTCTTTATGCAGACACCCCTCGTAGTGCCTTGACCTCGGCGCTTGTTTACAGCAGCTATATATATAGTAATTAAAGCATAACGTTTGAATTAAATTAATTTATTTTATAGATATATTACTTAAATTGAGCATAAAATATTATATTTAATTTGATAAAATACATTGTTCTGGATCTGGTGATGTTGACTCATTATTCATGATAGGTGAACCACATGGGCAGTCAATAATGGATGGGGATGGTACACGTGCTGCTTTGCATTTGTGAGGCATATCTATTTTGCTGGACCAAATTGTAACAAATAATTATTCAAACAAACGTTATAGATATTTATATGTTAATGTTACTTACAAAAATTCATGTTTGAAATTCATTCACTATCCGTTTTGCTGGACCAGTCGCCCTCATCCTCACTAGACACTTCAATTGATTCATCTTCTTTCGATATTTTACCCTCAATTACTTCGAGTTGAACATCTTCTCCACGCAATAAGACCATATCATATTGGCTTAGATTAACAAATAGATTAATGCCTACTTTATTTTCTTGATATGCTTCTTCATTTGCTGGATTATCAACTTCTTCATGTGGTTCCTCTGCATCTGTAATGTAATCATATATATTTCTTGGTGCAAACTTCTCCACTACCCACCATGGGTTTCCATACTCTGGATCATCTAAATAAAAAACATGATTCACTTGGCAAGCGAGAACGAAAGGATCGTCGTCATACCATGTTCGAGATGTATTGACATTCACAAAATAATCATTGTTACGCACTCACAACCTAGTATTTGATACATCCCACCAATTACATTTAAACAACCAGACCATATATCCCCCCACATACATTAACGCTATGATATCTTCCATAATTCCGTAAAAGTCAATATTATCATCCCCATGGCTTCCTTCGACTATGACCCCACAATTTTGATTTTTTCTATATCATTTTCTATCAGTTGTGTGAAATCTATATCCACGCACCAAACATCCTGAGTACTGGATGGCCATCTTGAACGGACCACATGCTAGAGCATACAATTTTGGTGAGATTTCTTCTAAATTTTCACCATATTTCAATGCAACCTATATCAATAAATATTATTATATAGAAAAAAAATTAGAGTTTAGTGGTATGAAATTCATATTATAAAATGAGGCTTAACAGTAATACCATATGTTCAAACCACAAGGAAAATTCCTCTTCGTGCATCTTTTCTACGTCAGTTACACCATTCGAGCGAAGTAGTTGTATATGTTCGCTGTGCATGTGAATGTGAATGTTTAATTTATATGAAGTTATACTATATTATTATACATAAACTTAAAGATAATATTGATTTAAAGGATCATCACTAATCTCAAGTAGTGATCAATCTCTGCGCAGTTATTCAAGACATATCATCGAGCTCTTTCAAACTCTTGCCCACATAGATCGTTGCCCCCTTATGCACCTATGGGATGCACGGTCTGGGAAAATACAATAAATGTTGATGAGACTCTCATCTCGCCCACCTTCATAATTTCGGTCTGGTCTTGTAAATCTAGTATCAGCCCCATGAAAATACATTGAACAAAATGTATGCCACTCATTATCAATATATGGCTCTACAATTGAACCTTCTGGATGAGCTTTATTCCCCACAGATCGTTTAAGTTTTTTCAAAAACCGTTCAATAGGATAAATCCACTATACTAGACAGGGCTAGTGACTAAAGCCTTGAGAGGTAGGCGCACAGTCAAATGAACCATTACATCAAAGAATGAAGGCGGGTATAAGCTCTTCAATTTGCACAATATTACTGCAAATGTCTCTAAAAACTTTCCCTAATTCTGTGAGAGTCGTATGAACATCTCAAGTAAGCTTTCCATGCACACCAACTGGTAACAAATGCTGTAGAAATACATGATAGTCGTGATTTTCATAAACCAATCACAAAATTTCTTTCTCTCATCATTTGAAAGTGTATACTATCTGATGGGCATATAAGCTGATGACCCATTATCTTGCAAATGTAAATCCGGTCTTATCCCCAGCTCCATTAAGTCTTTATGAGAGTTAGTTGTATCTTTTGTCTTCCCTTCTATTGACATTAGAGTGCCCAATATATTATCACATATATTTTTTTCGATGTGTATAACATCTAAATTGTGCCGCAGTGTCAAGGTAGACCAGTATTTTTTTTGTCCAATTCAACTTCACTGCTTGTCGTTTTCTCTTTCGAACCCTTGTATTTTTCCCAAATCTGTTTTCTGATACATCCCCGAACTGCGCGATTATATCATTCCCAGACAACTCTGGCGGTGATGCCTTGCGCTCAACCCTTCCATCAAACATCGCTCTATTTGAACGCCATCTATGATCATATGGTAACTAATGACGATGTCCCATAAAACATAGTTTCCTACCATGACTCAACCACTGAGACTGTGTATCTTTATTGCAAATAGGACAAGCTATTTTATCTTTTTTGCTCCACCCAGATAGATTTTCATATGCTGGAAAATCATTTATTATCCACATCACTGCAACATGCATGTTGAACTCCCCCGACGAGGCTGCATCATCTGACACCCTAATCCCACAACTCTTTTAACTCTGCTATCAGTGGTTGCAGATATACATCTAATTCATTCCCTGGTGACCTTGGCCCTGGTATCAGTAGAGTCATTATAAAATATGGATCATTCATACACTTCCAAAGTGGCAAGTTATAGGGCATTAATATGACAGGCCAAGTACTATGAGAAGTGCTTATGTTGCCAAATGGATTAAAACCATCTGTTGCTAAACCAAGAAGTACATTGCGAGGTTCTTCAGCAAACCATGGATACTCGACATCAAATTTCTTTCATTGTAAGGAATCTGCAAGATGTGAGAGGAAGTTTTCATTTCGGACTCTTTCTGTGTAATACCAAGACATATCTTTGGCAGTCAATGGGACATAAACAATCTTTGAAGTCGAGGAATCAACGAAAAATGTCTTAACACTTTTTGGGGTACATTACGTTTATCAAATGTCCATCTTGACTCATGACACACTGGGCATGAGTTAAATTCTGCATATTGCTGCCAGTAGAGAACATAATCATTTTTACAAGTGTGGATGATATTATAATCAAATCCTAGCCCTCGCTTCAATTGCTTCGCTTCATAAAAATTATGGGGTACTACATTATCCTAAGGAAGAGCCTCTTTAAATAATTTTAGCAACATGTCGATGGCCTTGGTAGAAATACGACAAATAGCATGTCGATGGCCTCACCGTGAAAGACAACTTGTTATAACGAGTGCACCCCTCATACAACTCTCTTTCTACATCCTCCAACAGTCTTGCAAAATTATCATTTCCCTCAAATGATTGTGCAGATGTTCCTTCTCCATCCCTCATCCCAAATATTCCTACCCCCAGATCACCTAACATCTCAGTTATATCCTCTCTATTATAATCATTGTCATTAGGATCATCCACATTAATGTCGTCTATGTCGATGTCGTTACCTTCCTCCATTTGATAGGTTTGGCTGTTAAATCTAACTCCTTTTGGAAATAGTTCGCTATGTAAGACCCAAGGTAAGTATTTAGAATCAGTTCCATTTACAAATAAATTATCCTCCACTACCACCAAATTATAAGAATTAGGATTTTTGCACTTCTTGCACGGACATTTTATAAGTCCTCGATTGTCAACACTTATGCGAGCAAACTCTATAAAAAACTTTAATTCTTGTGCATACTCCTTATAGTCTCGCCCAAGTCTATCTCCCAGTAGCATCCAACTTTTATCCATTGTATTTTCGTTACTTGTCGGATCTCTATCAAGAAACACCTAATTCATGGGATAAACACTATCAAAAAAATCCAACTTTTATAAGGTAGTTGATCCTATCTCATTCGAGAGACTATCATCTATATCGCATATATACTCAGTCCTAAACTCTAATGTTAGTACAAATTTCGGCAGTATTTTCTTACAATTCTCCAAGTATGCTAGTCATGATAAGTCGTTAACCCTATTAATGGGCCGAGAAACTTATAGACCACATACCCGAAGAATGTAAGAAATCGCTGAACCAAAATTTTAATTGACTAATACAAGAGTTTAAACTGAATATATTTGCAGTATAGATGATAGAATCTCAAACTGTCTACTTTGGACAATTCAAGAGTTATACCCAAACATTCTTTAAGAGAATATTTGGCCACAACTCTCGAACGGGTCTAAGGTTTAAGTACATATAAAAATAACCCTAAAATTCCAAACTATCCAACTCCGAATACAATTATACAATAAAATCATATTCCAAATCATAAATACATTACAAAATTACATTCCTAATCACCAATATTATAAATATTTTATAAGCATTATACATTAATTTAACTATGAACAATTACTATGTTATATTATATTTTAGGTTTATAATTTAATTTTAATGCATAATATATTGTAATTATACTATATTATTTTTTATTTAAATTTTTTATAAGTATTAAACATTAATTTAACTATGAACAATTGCTATGTTATATCTATATTTTAAGTTTCTAATTTAATTTTAGTGCATAATATTTTGTAATTATATTTAATTATTTTTTATTTTATAATTAAATTTTTTATAAGTAATAAACATTAATTTAACTATTAACAATTGTTATGTTATATCTATATTTTAAGTTCCTATTTTAATTAAATATATTATAATTTATTTTATAATTAAATTTTATTATTTTTTAAGCAATTACTAAATTATATAATTATATTATATTATAATTTAAGCAATTCCTATATTTTTTAGTGCAAAATATTTTGTAATTATACTATATTATTTTATAATTGTTGTGTTATATTAGGATGCTGTTCGAACAAAATTCTTATCGTACAGGATCCAATTCGAACAAACATTATAGCGTTCGAACGGGACAAATCCAGATTCCAGACACGAAACAGAGACAAAACATTTACCACAAAACATAATTTTCACAATCACAATCACATAAGATGTATATTGGCAGAGTGCCCATTTTAAATGGGATTGCACAAACACAAATATACGAAAACAATACTTCTATGCACAGTCGCCCCATACAGTAGGCGTGCAGTCGGCTGACGTGGCATAGCTGATTAAAAAAAAAAAAAAAAAGGCGAAACGAAAATGAAAAGCGGAAAGGGATTAGAAATCATTTTCCCGCTTGCTGCGTCTTCTTCCGTGAGCCGTGCGAGACCAGAAGATAGATCCTGCTTCGGCCTTCTTCCTCGTTTTCATCTGCAGTTGAAATCGACCCAGCCTGGATCGAACGTCGTTGGGTGCCCAAAGCAAGGCCGGTCTGCGTTGGGCTGGGTCAAGGCGGAGCGCCGTTTGGGCTAACTTGGTGGGCTTCGTTTGGGCCATCATCCCGGGTCAGATAACTGGGCCAGCTTCGTGGGTCGGTTTCGTGGGTCAGCTTCGTGGGTCATCTTCGTCCCGAAACCGTCGGACCGTGGGTCATCTTGATCTGTGAATCTGAAATTTTCACTTTGCATTTTGATTAATTAAATGTTTTGGTTTGCTGATAAACAATGAAAGATGTTATGATTTAGTTATTTTTTTTCTGAAATTGTTGTTGTGACTTAGCTAATTTTTTTCTTCCACAGCTTGGTTTTTTTCATCCAATTCATGTTGTGATTTAGTTGTTTTTTTTTTTTCATTGCTGTTGTGATTTATTTAGCTGTGTTTTTTTTTTTCACAGTTTCATTTTTTTCTTCCGTTGCTGGTGATTTAGCTGTTTTTTCTTCCACAGCTTGGTTTTTTTCTTCCACAACATATAGTGATTTAGTTAGTTTTTTTTTTCATGTTGTGATTTAGATTTGATATTGTTAAATACAATATTTTTGCATTGCATAGAGTTAGATATGTGAAAATTTGTTAGCTGAAAAATTAATTTCCTTGTTAAATATTGTGGTTTAATTATTTTGAGAACAAAGGCCCAAGGAATTTTTGTGTGCATTTACGTGCATTCATATAAAAGGAGACATTCAATCATCTGCACCAAGGAATTTTTTTTTTTTTTGTAACATTGTAGAAGTGATGGTTGTAAAATATTGGTACAGGAGGCAAAATATAAAGAAATAAGGGGGAAATAATTGTGAGATGAACATACCAATAGGGAGTCTAGAATTAGATGCTAGATCAAGCCATGAGTTTAGAATTAAAGATATATAATTTACTCTGTATGCATGGACGTTAATTAATTAGGCCCAATGAAATCATGTCTGGCATGTGTAAATCTTATGTGATGCTAAGCAAATTTTGATTAGTTTTTTTTTTTTCTTCTAAGAAGTATGTACAATATTAGTCTTCACTTGGTTGATTAAAGTAATTTTCCTGATAAATTATCAAAGACTGACTTTGGATATTGAACAACTTGTACAGGGTATGGGAAAAGGAGAAGAACACCCATCTCCGCTACCACCATCTAGCTCAAATCCGTCAAACCCGTCAAACTCAGTATGCTATTTCATAATTAAAATTCTTAATTTCTATTCAATGTTTAAAATCCTAATTATTATTATTTTTATGTTAGGACATCCCTCAAAGTGGTCTACTAAACTATCAACATTACATGCACGGTTACTTTGGACCAATGCCTGCATGGTCACCAGCTTTGTTGCCATATCCAGATGGAACCAATAATCCAAGCAACATTCAGGTGGTCTTTCAACTTCCTTCTTAATTTTTAGTTATAAGATAATTATTTTTGAAACAAATTAAATGTTTTAATTTTTTTGTTTTAAGCAAAACGTTGGTTACCCATTTCAATATGGGATGGGACCTCCGAGGCCATTTATCGCTAGAAGCTCTGCAACGAGTGCAAAAGTTGGTCAAGAAGATAGACCTGATTGTCTACAAACTGAAGCGCCATGTACTTCTGCTAGAGTAGATGAAGAAATTTTGTTGGATAGATCAGATGAACGGGAAACTGACGATGGCACTACCGGTACACCACAGGTAGTGCCATCGTCAGATGGTGATGATATCATTGAGGAACCAAAATTGGGGATGGAGTTCAATTCGTTTGAAGATTTGTTCAGCTATTACAGGCTTTATGGGAAAAAATATGGATTTGGAGTGATGACACAAAGGAGTGAAAGGTCAGAGGATCAGAGTGTGAGATATGTCACCCTCGGTTGTGCACGGGGAGGGAAGGCTCGAATTAAGAGTTCCAATCTCGCCAACCCACGTCCGACGGGAAAAACGGACTGTAAGGCAAGAATTAATGCCTTAAGAGTCGAGGGAAAGATGCGGTTGACAACAGTGCACAACACACATAATCATGGCCTCAGCCCAATGAAATCCCGCTTCTTTCGATGTAACAGAGAAGTGAGTGAGTCCGTTAAAAGAGTCCTAGACACAAACGACTTAGCTGGCATCCGATTGAATAAGAGTTACGGATCTCTTGTCGTTGGAGCGGGTGGCTTTGAGAACCTCCCATTTTTGGAAAAAGATTGTCGCAATTATATCGACAAAGCACGACACCTACGACTTGGCGCAGGTGGTGCTGGAGCACTTCAAGATTATTTTATGAGGATGCAGTACAAGAATAACGGATTTTTTTCATTGATGGATTTAGACGATGATGGGAGGTTAAAAAATGTTTTTTGGGCAGATCCACGTAGTCGGGCAGCCTACCAGTATTTTGGAGATGTAGTTACATTCGACACTACATACCTGACGAATAGGTATGGGATGCCATTTGCACCATTTGTTGGTGTAAACCACCACGGCCAGTCGATTCTTTTGGGAGCAGGGTTGATTTCTAGTGAGGACACGGAGACCTTTACATGGTTATTCCAAACCTGGTTGCAGTGTATGGACGGTATAGCTCCAAAGGCTATTATTACTGATCAAGACAGAGTAATGAAAAATGCAATTGCTATTGTCTTTCCAGAAACTTGACATAGGTTATGCCTATGGCATATACTGAAGAAAGTCCCTGAGAAGCTTGGGTCATATGCTGCATATAGAAGTGGGCTGAAAACTCAATTGATGAAATGTGTGTACGACACACAAACCATTGAGGATTTTGAGAAATGTTGGGCCGAGTTTATTAATACATACGACTTAAATGACAATGCATGGTTGAACAGTTTATATGCGGAGCGTGAGAATTGGGTACCAGTTTTCCTGAAAGAGCATTTTTGGGCTGGAATGAGTACAACCCAGCGCATCGAGAGTATGAATGCTTTTTTTGACGGTTATGTTCATGCAAAGACAAACTTGAAGGAATTTGTCGACCAGTTTGACAGCGCGCTGAAGAAGAAAATTGAGAATGAAAATCATGCAGAATTCCAGTTATTTAGCCAGGTCATTCCCTGCATTTCTAAATCTCCAATTGAAAAGAAATTCCAAGAGTTGTACACTAACGCAAAATTCAGGGAAGTTCAGCAGCAAGTAATAGGTGTGCTCGATTTGGATCTATCTCTACTTACATCAGATGGTTTAAAGAAGAATTATTTGGTAGAAGATGAAGTTTGTATTGAGGAGTTCACTAAAATGGTTATATATTCAGTGGATTTTAATGAAGAGGACTGCAATGCCAAGTGTTCATGTGGGTTATTTCAGATGAGGGGGATTCTGTGTAGGCATATTTTGGCCGTATTCAAATCTAACGGTATAAAATCATTGCCACACCGGTACATTCTAGACCGATGGAGGAAGGACATCAAGAGGAGATACACGTTAATCCGCACTACCTATGATGCAGGGGATTAGAGGCCAAATGGTAATAGATATTCAATTCTGTTGAATATGTGTTATGGGATGATTACATATGCGGTGGAATCTAATGAGCAATTCGAAGATGCAAAGAAGAGGATACATGATATGACTGAATGTTATCGCGAGCAAACACGCAACAGATCTTTGACCCAAACAGGTTTGAAGGCGACGATTTCAAATTGTCTATTAATCGGGTTGAATTCTTTCTAAGTAGTTAATTTCTATTATTTAATGATGTCATATTTAACAATTCTTTGCCCAATACAGATTCGAATGCTGGTTTTATGACAGTGGACACAAATGAAATTGCTGATTCACAACAAGTCAAGAGTCCACTTGTTGTCAGAGGGAAAGGAAGACCCCCATCTCTGAGGAGAGCATCCAGGATGGAGATAGATATGCGAAAGGTTAAAGCCAAACAGAAAAAAGCCCAAGTAAGAGGGAAACTCAAACAGGTAATTCCAATCACGTGTGAATGTGTGTTAGCTTTATAATGTAAACTTTGAAAAAAAAGTATTTGAGTTTTGTTACGTTATTATTAGCGACATGAGAGTTCCAATCTCGGTGATACACCAGCCATGGGCACGCGTAGGAATTTATTTGGGCCATCAGAAGTGGGTTTCATCAATCCTGGACAAGTGCAGGTATCAAAAATAGATCTATTTATAAGCCAAACCATAATTTCGACTCAGTTGAGATGTCCACTTGTCCTGCCTTTACTATTTACTAAGAATTTTGTTATTTATAAACAGCCTGTTATAGACAGCTCAATAATTGACACTAGTGGAATCCAACACCGAGAAACAGTAATTGGTAGCCAAGAAAGTGTAATATTTCTAAACTTTACACAATTTAATTGTAATATTTAGATAACATTAATATTTAGTCTATTAATGGTAATAGATTTTTTTGGATTCGATGGCGCACGACTGGACGTCCCTGGATTGTGATGGATCACAACCGGTGCAACCAAGTTGAAATGAAATGTTTGCAAGATTTGCTGGCATACCCAAGGTGATATTATGTTATTTTTGTGCCATATGATTGTTACATATTTTGGATTTTTCTTTTAACTAGTTATTCAAATGATATGCAGTAATTTGTAAGTAGAAATGTTGGTGGCATTGAGGAGGTCTTGGGTCGTATTTTGTTGGTGGCATTGAGGAGGTCTTGGGTCATATTTTGTAAGTAGAAATGTTGGTTTGTGGCATTGACAAGTTTTTATAACTATTTTGTTGGTGGCATTGAGGAGGTCTTGGGTCATATTTTGTAAGTAGAAATGTTGGTTGGTGGCATTGATAGTTTTTATAACTATTTTGTTGGTGGCATTGAGGAGGTTTTGTAACTATTTTGTAAGTAGACTTGTTGGTTGGTGGCATTGAGTAGTTTTTGTAACTATTTTGTACGAAGTTCTTGACATATTGTAATTATCTTGTAATTATTTTTTAAGAAGAAAGGTTGGATGCAGGGAATTGAAGAGTTGTTGTAATTATTTTGTAACAAGAAAGGTTGGTGGAGACGTCCACTTGTCCACTTGAATTTGGAATTATCTTGATGTTTTTGGGCTCCTTTAGAAGATGTTATACACCTCATCTAATTTGTCTTGAGCTTGTTAATATTACCGGAAACCGAGATTGGAAAGACTCAAGAGCTGCTTTTTACGTGTTGGCAAATATAGTTATGTGCGAAGTTTGAAGTTCAGGGGAGTTTTGTCAAACAAAAGTATCTTTTTCCGAACTTCTTTAAGACCCCACACAGCTGAGGTCCTTTATCAACCTTGTAGACGTACTTCCGGACCCTGGAATTGATTCTCTAAAGCATGTGATGTTTGCAAATTTTAAAGCTAAATCATGAGGATTTATTAGCAACTCCACGGGTGAAATAGCTTGGATTTATGTTCTGTATTCAATTTCTTGACTGGATTTTTGTACCACATTCTGTATTCAATTTCTTGACTGGATTTTTGTACCCATTTTGTTATTTCAAGCTTATGTTCTGTATTCAATTTCTTGACTGGATTTTTATTAGCAACTCCACGGTGATCTCTTTTGTTGACAAAATGGGTTGCAGCTGGCTGTACCCTGAAATAACTTACATACACAAAATAGTACCTGTATTTCAACCTTACAAAAACTTACATACACAAGCTTGAAATAACAACATAATATTTTGTAGTTGTCCGTTCAACACAGAAGCTAAAGTAACTTATACAAATATAATAAAAACATAAAGTAACTTATAACACTTTAACTACAATGGAAAGGCTCTAAATAACTAATTTACAGCACTAAATAAGTAATAACACTTAATAACTAATAACACTTAAACTAAATATTTACAGCACTAAATAAGTAATAACACTTAATAACTAATAACACTTAAACTAAATATTTACAGCACTAAATAAGTAATAACACTTAATAACTAATAACACTTAAACTAAATATTTACAGCACTAAATAAGTAATAACACTTAACCTACAAATGCAATATAAATCACTACCGAGAGTATAAATAACAAAAAACAACTACAAAAAGACCAAGGTACATCCGGGATAACGTGCGTGAACGCCTTACGACAGCTTCTCTCTCAAGAAGCACCAACTCCTTTTTCCGAACTTCCTCAGATATACTGTATAGCACCATCTCTATCTTCTTGATGTCATCCACTATCTTAAGGAGCTCATTTACTTTATTTTCAACATCGCTAAGTCTCTTCTCGAGCTCTTCCTCCTTCATTGACAGTTCATTTTTTCTTTCTTCTAGCTCTATGTCTTGATCACTATCTGCCCACTTGAAATATTTACAATATGGTAATCCCTGATATTTACACACAAAAACAATTCAAATGTTAGACGTACGTAATATTAATCATATCATTAAACACGTTATATTACAAATCCCGTAGCTACCTTCCTGTTGTAGTTTGGACACCCTAAGAAGGGTCGTCCAGGATTTGCCTTAGTACTTGAGTATCTCAATATAGCTTCAACGTCACAGAAGCACAAGGGAGATGCCAAAGTACGTTTGCCAAAGGATGCAGAAGACGGTGATGATGAAGACATTCTACGTGAAGAAGGCAGAAATGAATTAGACTTGCTTTTTGAAAGTCTCTCAATAAAGTAGATATTTAGTCTATTTATTTATTAGTTCAAATAAATAACTATATAATTTGCCTATCTAACTATAAAGGAAGACAAGTTTTTAGAGGAATACTCCAATATCTGTCATAAAAGACATACCTAACACCAAAAAAAAACTAACAAAGTCATTGAAGTCATAACTAAATTGAGAAGTTTTCTTTGACTCAACTTTTCTTTCTTTTTAATATCAATAGCACTTCTCTTTTATAATATCAATTATAATCCTCACATCACCGTCAAGATTTGAAAAATCTCCCTCCCTTCCAATTCTTCTTCTACTCTCAATTTGCCTTATTTGATTCTAGTCCTATTATAACCTAAGTCCTATTATAACCTAAGTTACCTAACTTTGTTTGATTATTCAAATGTATGAGGTTGGAAGTTGGAACATCCAGCTAGAGTGTAGTATAAACCATTTACCAACAATAAACAAAGATAGTCAAAGAAATTAAAAACAAAAAACAAAAAAAGCCACTGCCCATGCTAGTCATAGTGGATTACAATTTCCACCACGAAATTCAATTATGCTAGTCATAACTAAATTGAGGAGTTTTCTTTGACTCAACTTTTCTTTCTCCCAAGTAATATCAATAGCACTTCTCTTTTCTAATATCAATTATAATCCTCACATCACCGTCAAGATTTGAAAAATCTCCCTCCCTTCCAATTCTTCTTCTACTCTCAATTTGCCTTATAAGATTCTAGTCCTATTATAACCTAAGTCCTATTATAACCTAAGTTACCTAACTTTGTTTGATTATTCAAATGTATGAGGTTGGTTGGAAGTTGGAACATCCAGCTAGAGTGTAGTATAAACCATTTACCAACAATAAACAAAGATAGTCAAAGAAATTAAAAACAAAAAACAAAAAAAGCCACTGCCCATGCTAGTCATAGTGGATTACAATTTCCACCACGAAATTCAATTATGCTAGTCATAACTAAATTGAGAAGTTTCCTTTGACTCAACTTTTCTTTCTCCCAAGTAATATCAATAGCACTTCTCTTTTCTAATATCAATTATAATCCTCACATCACCGTCAAGATTTGAAAAATCTCCCTCCCTTCCAATTCTTCTTCTACTCTCAATTTGCCTTATTTGATTCTAGTCCTATTATAACCTAAGTCCTATTATAACCTAAGTTACCTAACTTTGTTTGATTATTCAAATGTATGAGGTTGGAAGTTGGAACATCCAGCTAGAGTGTAGTATAAACCATTTACCAACAATAAACAAAGATAGTCAAAAAAATTAAAAACAAAAAACAAAAAAAGCCACTGCCCATGCTAGTCATAGTGGATTACAATTTCCACCACGAAATTCAATTATGCTAGTCATAACTAAATTGAGAAGTTTTCTTTGACTCAACTTTTCTTTCTTTTTATTGTTTCCTCTCTCTGCTATATACTTGATTGAGGGGGTAAGAAAACCAAACCAAAATATATAACCCTGCCATGCAGCTTCTAATGAAACTGAAGTCAGGAATCTGCATTTATAAGACGTTGGACAAATCAAAGATACCACATGCTTGGATATGAACAATTTTTACAATTGATGCACAAGTAGAAATTAGGAAGAGTATTAAAAACTGATGATTATAGTGAATCATCAACATCAGTATAAATAAGAGAAATGTTAAAAAAAAAATTATATATATATATATATAGCTTCAAAAACAACAAATAACAACTTACAATCCAAAAGACATTGCACAAGAAATGAATAAGTCAGATTCATATCAAACTTTAATTGCTCTTTCCCTTTTTTTTTTTTTTTCTTTTTTCTTTTTTCACAACTCAAATCCAGGGAACAATTAAGAATGTTGACTGTGGTAACAGTACAGCAACAAAATTGGGTTCTTAAAATGAGTGGAAATGTACGGCTTAGCACATCAAAGACATTATCAGAGTTTCAGTTTTGCATTCATATGGCGTTTTCTTGTGTTCATATTGTGATGTTGTGTGAGTGTCAACTCCTATTGCCAAATATAATTTTTCTAAACTAAAAACTCCATAAAAAAACACAATGACGGAAGGAATTGAAAAGGATGTGTACTTGGCTTCAACCTGGATCGGACAGGGGCGACTCTCTTGTGTGTTCCTTAATTTCTGCTAGGATTAGGGTTTCGGGATGAAGGGAAATTAGTTGGTTAGTGCTAGGGTTTGGGGATGACGGAAAGAGGCGGGTTAGGGTTAGGGTTTCAGGATAAAGGGAAATGGGCTGGGTTAGGGTTAGGGTTAGGAGGGAAGGAGCGTCGTTTGGGTCATCTTCGGATGTGAGAACTCGGGATTGTGGGAAATGGAAGGGGGCTTCGAGTGAGACTTCATTGACGGAAGGGGCTCGTGGAGCTTCACCGCGATGACAAACAGAGAGGAAGGAAGGGGCTTTCGGAGCTGGAGCTGGAGCTCGCGACGCAGAGACGAATGACGGAAGGGGCAGTGGAGCTAGGGTGAGAAACAGAACGACGCCACACCGAGAGAGGAAGGAGAGGAAGGAATTTCGTGAGGATGGAGGGAATCGGGGTGACTCGAAACACAGAGAAGGAGGGAGAAAAGTGGTCGCAGGAGGGAATGCGGAAAAGTTAAACAACGAAAACGTGGAAAATTGAAAACGACGTCGTTTTCAATTTTCCACGTCAGCCCGTTTGCATCGCGACTGCACGACTCGACTGCGCCCAGCGTTTTTCATACGAAAAAGCTTAACATAATTAATTAAAAAATATAAATTATCAAAAATCTTAAAATTATAAATATACCTTGAATTTAAGCAATCCAAACAAAAGTATCAATCCACAATACCAACATAAGAATAAAACTCCATTATTAGAAAACCTAAATCATGTGCAATAAACTAACATTAATGAAACTCAAAATACAAAAAACCATAGAGCAAAAAAAAAAAAATACATTTTATAAACCTCTCCTCTCTCTCTCAAGAATCCCTTCTCTTACTAAGTTTGTTCCTCTCTCTCTCTCCATGACACTCTCTCACACACACAAAATCGTCTGCTGTGCTCTGCCTCCAAATAAATTTTTATCAACTGTGAAAATGAACTGGAGGTTGAGGTATTTGAATCTATGAAGTCCCGTTCGAACTGGACATTTATGCATTCGAACAAGAAAATTTCTAATAGGCGCCAAATCAACTGCGATTTATTTCACGTTTGAACGTGTAATTTTGTTGTTCGAACTAACAAATCAGAATATTCAGTGGCATATTCTTCAAATGTAGACAAGCTCAAAGGGTATTTTCCTAACACTATTCAACCAGTGCATTCGAATGATGAATTTTCACGTTCGAATAAACAAACATTCAGAGTATTTGGCGTGAAATTTCGCTCCAAACGCATTCCACGAGATAAAACTATTCGAACGGGATGTTATTGGGTTCGAACCAGTTACAAAATATTTTAATATTATATAGTATGTAATAACTATATATTATAGCAACTATTTTATATTATAATTGATAATATATAATCTACTACAAGTCTAATAGTTAACATAATACTTATATTATATACTAACTATTAACATATAGTACTTATTAATATATATATATATAAATATATATACTTTTGGTCTTCTAATTTTGCACTATATATTATATAACTTACTACCTTGTAATATAAAATATAATAAGTACAATTATAGTAACTTATAATAGTAACTAGTAACTATAGTAACTATAGTACTTATGATAACTTGTATAGTTATCATAACTTATAATACTTACACTATATTACTTATATAACTAATAGCTACTATATCTATATTTATATTAATTATATTAACTTGTATAGTTATCATAACCTATAATACTTACACTGTAGTAGCTAAATAACTAATAGCTACAATATAAATATTAATTATATTAATTTGTATAGTTTTCATAGCTATATAGTGACTATATAATACTTACACTATAGTAGCTATATAACTAATAACTACTATATCTATATTTATATTAATTATATTAACTTCTATAGTTATCATAACTTATGATAGTTATAGCTATATAGCAACTATAAATAATACTTACATTATAGTAGCTATATAACTAATAACTACTATATATATATTAATTATTTTAACTTGTATAGTTATCATAACTTATAATACTTACACTGTAGTAGCTATATAACTAATAGCTACTATATATATATATTAATTATATTAACTTGTATAGTTATTATAATTTATAATAACTATAGCTATATAGTAACTATATATAATACTTACACTGTAGTAGCTATATAACTAATAACTACTATAGTTAATAACTATTATAGCTATATAGTAACTATATATAATACTTACAATGCAATTATATAACTAGTAATTATAGTTAGTGTTATAATATTATATAAACTATACGAGCATAGTTATCATAACTTATATATAGTAGCTATATAATTAAGCCATTGTAATTATACTAAGTACTTAGTATGTAATTAGTATAATAGAATAAATATATTTAGAAATAATATACTAAATATATTAATTAAAAGTATTATAACACTATTATTAGATTTATTTTAATACTTTTGTACTATTACTAATAGTATTATTATATATTACTATTAGTAATATAATTATAAATATATTAATATAATAACCGTTCAAACGGATATTAATCTAGTTTGAACGAGACACCACGGTCATTATAGACGTAGTTCGAATCCAATTCTAGAAAATTCTCTCCTTCGAACCAGCAACCGCCGAGAGTCTCCGAGTTCACCCCTTATCTCCGCCGCGAAAACCGCCACTCAACCGCCGTACTCCATATTTGAACTTCTAAGAGGTATGGGTCAACTCTCAACTTCTATTGTTTAGTTTTTTGCATGAATGAGTTGTGTTTGGGGGGTATGGATTTGAATCTGAAATCCACCCATTTTGGTGTATTCCATAGAAATAACATCAAAATAATCGGTAGAAATGCTTGAGCTTCGCTCCTTAATCATTTCTACCGATTAAAACAAATGATAACATCTAGATAGGAAGTTTTTCAGTTTAGGGCTGAATTGACTCAGCTATGGCTGTTTGGCTTCTTCTCGTTCGAACTAACTCTAGTCATTCGAACGCTCAGTTGCCAAACAACATTATTTTTATTTGAACAAAATAAATTCATTTGAATGAATAAAGATTTTCGGTTCGAATGAACAGAACAGTCCATTCGAATAGATTTGACTAGTTCGAATGAATTATTTCAATTCAGTTTAATATACTATAATTCTTCAATAATATAATTTAAATATTATGGTTAATTATATTCTTAATTTCCTTATGGTTAAACAGTATATCAATATCATCCAGCAGAAGAAAACGTGTGAGAGATCAGCCCAGCCAAAGTAGTGGAGCAGCTCATGCTCAGGAGACGAGGCCTATACTTGTCGAGCATCCAGTCAATTTGTCTAACTTCTCCGATCTTTCATGGAAGGGATGGAGCATACAGTCCATCTTCACCAAGTGGAGATGGATACCGATCTGTGAGCCGCGGGGGACTGCATATCCAAAGATGTTCGGTGAGTTCTACCATGCCATGGAAGAACTTAGCACTGATGTTTTGTTCTACACCCTATCGGTCCGGGGAGTGAGTAATAATTTCTCTCCCCGCATTATTGCTGAGTTCCTTGACATCTCGTGCGTGGCTGACGCATATCCTGCAGCGGCTACATGGGGACCAGCGACTGCACCATCTGATTCTAACATACCAGGCGCATCCTCTACGCTAGTCTCGAATGTAGATTTGAATGCTAGTTTGGATGGTAGTGAAGACAAAGATTTACCTGATGATGGTCCCACAGACGATTAGGTGCGTCAGCTAGTGCGAAACCCATCGGTTCCTCCATGTGATGGCAGCAAGGTGATTCGATAGGCCGATTGTATAGCATTTTTCAGAATGCTTAATTTGATTGTTGGCTATAACATCGATTCGAAAAAATACAAGACTGATTTCGATCGGAGTCACGCTTTTCCAGTGAAGGTAGTCTACCATTTGCATTGCTGATATCTAACCTCCTACTCCGATCAGGGGTTACAGTGTCGGCCACTGAGCAGAGGCCGCCACAGATGGGGCCCCTTAACAAGATCACATTCAGTAAGAGCAAGGGGCACTTGCAGAAGACTTCACCAGAACAGCCTAGTGATCCTCCCACTGATCCAGCTTCTAGTAGTGATGCTGCTGTTGAGAGACAACCTCCTAGGGCTACTTTGGATCAGGTAGGAGCTCTGTTTATTAAGTTCGTTGAGCCCATCATGGAGAAGCTCAGGGATCTGGAAGGATCTATTAAAATGTTGCAAGAGGATGTTGATCTACTAAGGACCCAATGATCGTTTTAGTTATTATTTTATTTTTTTATGTTGTATTGAACATTATATATTTTAGATGAAATTAATGTATGGTTGTTATTTTTCGTGTTTACTACTTTGTTTATTTTTTTATTTTCTTGCCGTCCATGATAATATAAAAAATGATACTATCTTTAAAGTTATATTTGTATAAATTTAACATAAAAGAAATCACTATAAAGTTTTGAACTTAATTACATAAAATTAATTTATGAATTTATAAATATTTTAACTCACCAAAAATCATAATATATAATATATACACATTTTTATATTTTGAAAATGATAACAAATTAATGGAAAAAATATTTATTACTCTAATGAAAAAAATATATGCACAAATCCATACTAATAAAAAAATTAATTGAAAAAATGTCCATTCGAACAAAGAAATTTAAGTTCAAACGGTTATTAATTTTTCCCGGCAAAAATAAATTAATTTTCTGCCAATATTATTATTTGAACAGATTATATATGCTCGAACATACATTAATCCATGTTCGAATCTGTTTTGTTCCATTCGAACGGTTTTCTTGTTTTGAGACAATTTTGTTCGTCACAAAATATCTTGTTCGAATGGATATTTTTCCATTAGAACTAATTTAGTAGCTCATGCATTTTTGGAGACAAAATGACTTTTAGGGATGAAGTTTAATTCATCCCTAACAAATTTCATCTCTAAAAGTCAAATTTCTTGTAGTGTATGTATGTAGGTTGTCATCTGACACACACATGAATAGACTACATGATATGAGAATAGCATGGAGTTCAAGTAAGTAGTATGTTCATACTCTTCTAGAGTTTTCTAAAAGATATGAAAATGGAAAATAAATGTTTCTCTTTATGATGCCTTATGAAATGAAATGAAATGATGTTAAAGTATGCTCAGTACAAGTGTTCAAAGGTATATGTATGTATGACCTTTCTTGGCAGCCCCTTTTTATGCAAGCCAAGTATATGTGTATGCATGTGGATGGATGACTATACGTAGTATCTATTGTCTTTATTTTCTATGAAACGAAACGTTAAGGTTTATAACTTATGCTTTTAAATGATGTTTTAAAAAGGATGCCATGAACTGTGTTTAAATGATCCCTTGGAAAGATAATGTTTAAGCTCATGTTGTTAGATGGTGTTTTTCTATGAATGAACTGTTGACTGAAAGGATTGAAAAGAAAGGACTGAAAGGAATGAATGAAAGAAAGGATTGAATGAAAGAAAGGATTGAATGAAGAAATGTTTTAATGTATGAAAATATGTAACGATCATAACTGAATGAATTGGTACTTAATGAATAGGCAAATTGTAATGTAGGGTAAGTAGTACTGGTAGTACATCTAGTGCTGCCCCTGATTAAAAGGGATTTCCAACCTGTGGGTACGGACGGAATCCAATTCTAATGGAAGATCACTAACTCTCACATAAGGGATGTAACAGTGTATATCGACTAAAGGAAAGTGATAAGATAATGTATTTATACATTGTGTTCTTTTAGAAAAGAAGGCACATGTTGAGAGAAAAGTTTTATGAAAAGAAAATTATATAGATCGATGAGTAGAAGGGAACTCATGTGCTTTTTCTAACTCCGATGAAGAAAAAAGCCCAAAAACTAAAGGAGACGAGAAAATTGATCACTGGTTGTAAGCCCACGTGCGCCCAGTTTAGAAAATTGATAAAATGGTGACGTCGAAAAATCGCCTACCAATGACATCAAAATTAATCTTACGTAGAATATCGATCCTCTATTGGTACTAAGTCAAATTATATATATGAGAAGACAGTGACATTTCTTCAAGCATGTGGCCACCATGCATTATATATAGAATTATGTTCCAATTGGTGGAAGATGTGACGATTTAACATATATTGAATCATAAATTTATCGATTTTGGGGTCTTTGTTTAAGAGTAGATCTATTTCTAGTACTATATATATATATATATATATATATATATGTTTGTATTGACTTTTTAAGTCTTTGTTTAGGAGTACTATATATTTCTATTTCTGATATTGTTAATTGGCAACATGGCAAGCAAAGCATTTATTTCGCAAGTAAAACCTTTGTTTACGTTGAATTACTCTTAAAAGAACGGTTTATAAAGAGATTAAATTAAAATAAATTTATGGCTTTTTACAATTGATATATTGATTGTAAAGTTATTGTTTTTTTATTGCAGAACAGATCTGAGATATTAGATTAATTGGTGAAGTTAGTTTCTAGATTTCTTTTGTAGGATCTATTTGTAGAACTCATGACTTCTTACTATCAATAATGCTCTTATTGTTCCTAATACTAAAAAGAAATTTCTCTCGATTTCTCAATTTACAATTTACATTTGATCACAATTGTTGCTTTGTGTTCTATGGAGATTTTTTATCAAGGATCTAAAGACGAATTGGGTGATGTTTAAAGGCTTGGTTGAAGATGGTTTACACCCCTTACGTGCCAACCCATCTTCTCACTCTTTTGTTGCATTTCAAGCTATAAAGATTTCTAGCACCATATGGCATGCACATTTGCGCCACCCCAATTCCAGATAGAATTCCTAATTTTTTGCTCTCTTGTATGCATACTTTACATAAAAGTGTTCGCTTTGTGAAAGTTGCGCCCTTGGAAGATCTAAGATAAAAGTGTTAGCTTTACATATGGCATGCACATTTGCGTCTGTGATTCCCACCTACGGTGCACGCAGTAGGGATGGTGGTAGAGTCTCATCTAAGATTCTCGCTTACAGTGTTCGATAAATGATTATGTTGGGCTATTTTCTGGGAAAATGGCAGTTTAAGATTTAATGGTTATGAGCACCATTTTTTGGAAAAATAGTTGGCTTATGTTTGGGCTATTTTCTGAAAAAATGGAGGACATTATTTAGGGCATGTTTTGGGTCAAATGGGATTTTTGACATGCATTGGAAAATAATCATTTTCGGAGAAAATTAGGGTTTTGGGTCACATTCGTGTTTCATCATATGCACGCATATTTGTTGGTTGCATTAATGCATTTTTATCTCTTGGGTTGTTACTTACTGAGATTCATATCTCATGTGGTTTTCCATACCCTGCGGTAATATTTTATGGTATTGTAGATTTTGATGCAGATGAAGATATTGAGCCTGAGGGATCGACTCTGTAGAAGGGGTGACATGTGGTCACATTTTGGATTATGGGATTTGTTTCCCTTCTATTTATGTATTTGACTTTTTACTTTATTTTTATGGATAACTGTGTAATTCTAGATAATACTTTTATTTTGGTAGTCTTGTATTTAAAATTCTGGTACCCAGTTGACATATTTAATTTCTCTACTGCGTTTTGTTGTACACTTTCTGCATGTACACACACTTGGCACTTATCATTGGGATGCGTGACCCTATTATCATCATCCTAACATCACGAGTCCGCATTTCCATACGTGGAAGTCGGGGCTTCCCAAAATAACACTTAATTACAAGAGAGAAATAACCATAATCTTCACTCTTCTAGCAGAGCCGGACCTCCATACATGTATCCATCACCATACCCTCCCTTTGCATCAAAATTTACAATGTCGAGGAGCAAAATCGGAGATGGAACACCATAATGATATTTCACAAAATCTTAGTAAGTGAAACTAAGTCAACTCTTGTCAAAGCACTAAGTCGCCAAAAGATTTCATTAAGTTGGATAAAGAAGTTGAGTTCACAAAATTTAGTAGATAAAGTGAATAGATAGAAAGAAAATAAAAGATTTACAAAAATGGTGGTTTCCCTTCATATCAATTTCCAAGAGAATTTCAAGAATGACAACCTAGAAACTTTTGGACTGACTTAAAAATAAGCTAAGCCATGCCATAAGGAACATTGTGCAAAGAATTCATACAAGGATATTTTTCAAGGATGTAACAAGTATGAGTGTAGGGAGGTCTGAGTAATTGGGAAGAGTCAAGTCAATAACACTTGGAGTAACTTCTATGGGTAACATTATTTCAAATATTTGCGGCGGAGAAAGTTTAAATTTTACTGTCAAATCCTACACATGTGGACATATATACTAACAATCAACTCTAAGGTGATGGTATCCTCACACCCACACTTTGTCCAAGACGTGCCTATCTAATCAAGGTCCACACATCCCATCTAAGATAAGTAATGCACTCCGAAAGGTTTGAAACCATCTCGACCAACCAGTAAAGAGCACCTACAACCTTCCACCAGATAACAGAGACTTAACTGCTCATCATCCCAATCCTAATTAGAATTTATTCTAGTGGTACTAAACTCAATATTATTCATTACTAAAGTCCACCAAATCATTACTAAAGTTTGCTTTCGATATAAGTAGTCCACCCACCCCTACTCTTAACCAAACTTGATCACATTCTACACCATCACATAAAATATCATTTCCATCAGTCCTCTGGACCTATATCCTTAGAATTGACAAAAATCATTTCCTAAAGTTTGCACCATCTGTAACCTTAATTTGATAAGAATCATTTCCTGAAAGTCTGCCGACCTATAACCTCAAACTCAATAATAATCATTTTTCAAACTGCGCACATTCAATAACTTAGTTTTGATCCAAAACAAATGTCCTAATGGTTGCAGACTCGATAACAACTAATTCGATCAAACTTGCATACTAAAACAACAAAAACTCAAACCTCAAACATTGTAAAATTCATTCCTTAAAGTCTACACCTCTAAAACCTTAACTCAAATAAGAATAATTTTTCGAACGTCCACAAAATCGATAACCTTATATCGATTAAAAATCATCTCTTAAAGCTTTTAGATGCTAAAACCTTAAATGTTATTAAGTCATTCCTTAAATTTTGTAAAATTCAAATCCTCATATGTTTAAGTCTACAACCTCAGATTTCAAACGACTCATTTCATAAATTTTGTAGAATCTAAACCTTAAATATCCTAGGTGATTAGAAGTTGTCACCTCCATCAGTTCATGGCTTCTATTTCTGCCACGATGAGCTCGCCTAGACGATGTTGTTTCCCTTCAAGTTTAGATATCTCAAATCCACGCCTAACTGCTAAAAGTTCAAGCCTACAACACTAAAGTTTCAGGCCTATCATAGTGAAAATTCAAGCCATCTATGCAAAAGATTCAAGTCTAAATGAACAAATTTTCAAGCCTATCATACTAAGATTGAAACCTTGCTCTAGTACTACAGCTAGGTGACCTATGGATTTTCCCATAGCCATAAAAGCTCTGATACCACCTATGGTGTCCCCAGCCCCCCTTTCAATTTGGCTATAGCCACAATACTAAGATGTTGGCCACAATAATCATCATACACGCCTCGCACAATATGAAGAATACAATGTGTGATTTCATAATAAAAAATGTGTACAAATATATCGCAGCAGATATAAAAAGGTATTCTCAATGAAGCTAATAACACTACCAAAAATTAAATTACATCATCAAGCTAGCATCCATAAGCCACAAGTCTTCAAACCGTGGACAAAAGAATATTAAAGTCCTCCAATAAACAACGAAGAGTCTGGAAATAACTTTAATTACAAAAGAGAAATAACCACAGTCTTCATTCTTCTAGCGGAGTCGGACCTACATGCACGTATCCATCACCATACCCTCCCTTTACATCAAAATCTATGATTCCGAGGAGTAGAATTGCAAGTGGGACTACCACAATGGGGTTTAGCAAAATCTCAATAAGTGAAACTAAGTCTCACACTCAAAATACATTCAGGTAGAAAAAGAGAAATTATGCAAACAAGAAAGTACAGAGAAATATGAAATTTGACATCTTGCAAATTACCAAACTCAAGTATGCACTGAATCATTCACATAAGACATTACACACCCAAAAATCACAATTTTTGTTTTGAAAATATTCATTTTATTAAGGTATGAACCATGGTCTTCCATATGGACCATCCACAGACTCTAGCTCTCTTCGTCAAACTATGGGTAACGACCGTGCGTGTGACTTCATAACAAGTGATGCCCACTTCTGTGCCCAGTGGGTTTGTGGCCAATCATTCTTTAGCCTTCACTAGTAGAGAGGTAACCAGTGACTCCTACCGTATCACTTGAGCCCGTTGTTGCTCGGCAACAACTCAGGGGATGTCACTCACTTGTAAGCACTATTGAGTGACTAGTGAAGGTCCACCGAGATAATACCCCATCTCGACTTAGAGTCGTGATACTCACACACCTTACATAAAATCCAAAGTCATTTTATTAATGTGTGCACCATGATCATCCTTTGGACCATCCACAAACTCTGACTCCCTTAGTCACACCATGGGTAACGACTATACGCGTAACTTCGTAACAAGTGATGCCCAATGCGTTCATGGCCAAGCATCCTCTAGCCTCCATTAGTAGAGAGGCAACGACATCAACCCAATTGCATTACAATCTCAGCTGGGCCTTATGGTAGAAGGGGAATCAATGGCTAAGCTTTACGATGGATGAGCTAGGCTTCTCTACCTATGCATGGTGGGGGGCGGGGGGGAGAGAGAGAGAGAGAGAGAGGTTTTGTGAGTGTTGTCGTGGTTGAGGAGCCTTGAGGAAAAGCGGGGTCGATAGGGAGGCAGTCGAGTAGTGAATTAAGGCTGGACTTAGCGAGGTTGTTTCTGACCTGTTCTCATCGCAAGAGCGGCTCGAGTAGTCCACCGATAGCTGATGGGTTCGGGATTGGGACCCCCTTGCCCAGCCCTTAGATCCAATCATTTTCCCAAAGTTAATGTTGTATTCTAGCACTTAGGTCTAGTTTGGCTTCATAGGACATTGGTGAAACTTCACCTCTATTCTCTATGCTTTGCCTCACTTGTGCCAGCATGGTTAAGCATTTTGGATATTAGATCCCTACCCTTTTGAGAACTCTCTTGGTCTTGGTAGCTTTCTTCCTTCATCCTTCGATCTGCTATGAACTGACGTATAACTTCGGGAGGCATGACTGCCTTTTGGGAGTTCTTTTCTCTCACACCATTTCGTCATTCAAGGGTTGTGGTTTCAAGTTAAAGGTTGATGCCCTATTTATAGCCATGTCCCTCCTCAAATATTGTCCATCTTATCTCTATCTTGTGCATTACAACTCATTATTGTGGCTCGAATAAATATGGAAACTACTCTGACGTGACTCGCTCGCTTTCCCATGTAAACTCCTTCTTTCCTACATTCCACTATTGCACTTTTACTAAGGGTACGATTTTATATCTCAATCTCTTCTCTCATGACCAATCGAGAGAGAAATGAAGGGTTGATTACAATGGGGGCTGAATGTGAGGATTGTACAAAGATCCAACTCTCCATCCATGGAAGGCCAAGACCTCGTTTATTTGAAATCCTCTCATTTTTTATTCAAAAGCTTGGCTCCAAGATTAGAGCTTAGACGAGTTTATTTGTAACGCCCTAATGGAAGGCCCAAACTACATGGCCTATACTCCAAAATGACTAGTCAATGATACAATTGGAGTCCCATTGGAATCTTATAAAGAGCAAGAACTTCTCCTTCCCAAGCAATGTGGGATCCCATATACCACCTACCATTATCCATATCATATGGGGTATCACATTATTGCTACAAATCACAATATATTTGGAGATTTTTAAGGAGCGTTTCGAGTGAGATAGGGATTTGGATATTTCAAACGAATGGTTAAGTGTGATTGAAGTATTACTAGTTTTAGTGGGAGATTTTCGCAGGGGAGAGAGAGAGAGGCAGATGAAGAAAGAAAAAGAGGGAGACGGAGGATTGAGACTCACTGGTATCCCTCGGTGAGCGACGGTAAGGCAACGGGTAGGCTTGGGATGGAAGAAAACTCGAGAGAATGGAGAGAGAATATCAAGCTGGGGAAGAATGAAGTTAGGGTTAATTTATTTTCTAATTTTTTGTGGCAAATTTTTCTCACTGCAAAATCAATTAAGTAGTCATTTAATAAATATTTTTATGCAGCGACAAAAAAGGAACCGTAAAAAGTTGAGTTTGTGGTGACTTTCTCCATCGTCGATAATAAAACGTCATTCAACGACTCTTTTGAGGCGGTTTTATTTGCGTGCACAAAATGTCGCTGCAAAAATGGTATTTTGGTTACGGAAATCAAACGCAGCTACAGTAAGCTGCACTTTTGCAGCCAAATATCAATCGCCGGAAAGAAAATTAGCTGCAAGTGCCACAATCTTCCTCTGTCTAGTTTGATTTGTTGTAGTATTAAGGAAAGCAATACTGACCATAAATAGCAGCTGTAAGCAGTCAACTATATCCATGATCTCAGCGATCCATGACAGCAAAGGAAACCAGATTTCAGCAATCCATGACAGCAAAGGAAATTACTTCATATGTTTCTGTTCAGTCATTAATTTGTACATTTATTATTTTTGTAACTGCTGTGTATTATTCAAATTTACAATTCATTTACTTTCCTAAGATAGAACATACGTGATGTATATATTTACTCAAAAACTGAATCAATAAAAGTGTGGTGAATTATTCTCTATCAACAGCAGTGTATTATTTTCTATATGGTATCAAGAGACCTACCTCTAACGAGATAAAGATCCAACCATGTCTTCCGCAACTACTCCAACCACTCAACCTATCTCTACCCCTGAAAATCCTTTGGTTGTTCTCAACATCACTGCCCAGATTAATGAAAAACTCACCTCCTCCACCTTTCCTCAATGGCGTGCTCAGTTTGAAGCACTGCTCATTGGGTATGATCTGATGGATTATGTTACTGGTGATTCTCACTGTCCTCTCTCCGATGGCACACCCACGTCTTCCTCTAGGAAAACCCATTGGGTTAGGCAAGACAAACTAATTTTAAGTGCTATTCTAGCATCTACTTCTTCCACCATAACTCCACTCATTGCCACAGCAAAAACTTCTCATGAAGCATGGAAGAAGCTGAACAATATGTATGCTAGCCGTTCGCGTACAAGGGCGATGCAGTTAAAGGAAGAGCTCACCTTGGTTCAACGCGGAAATCGCTCCGTTCCAGATTACCTTCATGCTATCAAGGCTTTGGCGGACGAAATAGCACTCATAGATCATCCAATTTCAGACGATGATCTCACCCTCTATGTCCTCAATGGACTTGGACCCGATTTTAGAGAGATAGCTGCTCCTATTCGGGCAAGAGAGAAATCTCTAATGTTTGAAGAACTTCATGATCTTTTAGTCGGTCATGAGAATTATCTCCATCGCATGGAGATCGCTTCCCAGCAACTTGTTGCTGCTGCAAATTTCACGGCTCGAAAAAATGGTTCCTCTGGCGGTCAGCAGCAGAGGACCTCTTACAAATCAAATGGGTCTCGTAACCCCAACTTCTCTCGTTCGGGCACACAGCAGTACAAAGACAACCGCAACACCAATAAAGGCTCGGGCAAAAACACTTCAAATTACAAAAGGTACCAGCCCAAATGCCAGCTTTGTGACCAAATGGGCCACACGGCAAAGGCCTGTTCTCAACTGCAGTCCAATGAGTTCAGTGCAAATTGTACTGCTGCGTCAAATAATCAAGACTCTAAATGGCTTCTTGATTCTGCTGCATCGCACAATATCACTGGTGATCTTGCAAATCTGTCAATTCATTCTGAATATGATGGAACTGATGAAGTAATGCTTGGTGATGGTACAGGTTTGATGGTTTCACACATTGGTTCATTAGCCTTAAAATCTCCAAAAAAAATATTTTATCTTCGTGATACACTTTGTGTTCCTCATATTCACAAGAATTTAATTTCTGTGCATCATTTCACACAACAAAATAAAGTTTTTGTTGAATTTCACCCATCTTATTTTCTTGTGAAGGACCAGACAACGGGGGCGATATTACTAAGGGGTGCATGTGAAAATGGCGTCTACATGTTTCCAAACTCACTGGTGACGTCTAATTCCACAATGGTTGCTAATGTGCATGAACGAACTTCTATTGATGGATGGCACAAGCGTCTTGGACATCCATCCATGAAAATTGTTCAAAGACTTGTCAATCTTTTTTCTCTTCCGCTTTCTTCAAAAAATTTACCATCTTCATGTACTTCTTGCAATATTAATAAAGCACACCAACAACCGTTTGGCTTGACCAGTCTTCAAAGTTCTATGCCTCTTGAGATTATTTATACGGATGTTTGGGGACCCGCTCATTTTACGGGTCTTGATGGCTCTCGTTATTATCTTATCTTTGTTGATCATTACACAAAGTACATGTGGTTCTTTCCCATGGTCACAAAATCGGGTGTTTCTTCTATTTTTCCTCAATTCAAAAATCTTGTTGAAACCCGTTTTGAGTCCAAAATTAAAACCTTGTATTCCGACAATGGTGGTGAATTTTTAAGTCTAAAAAATTACTTGTCCCTTCATGGCATAAGTCATTTCACCACTGCACCCTACACTCCCCAACAAAATGGAGTCTCTGAATGTCGTCATCGTCATCTTGTTGAAACCGGTCTCACATTACTACAAGATGCTTCTCTTCCATTAACATATTGGCCTCATGCTTTTCAAACTGCAACTTACCTCATCAACCGTCAACCCACTCCTCTTTTACAAAACAAATCACCATTTGAGGCTCTTTTTGGTCAAAGGCCAAATTATCTTAAATTAAGAAAATTTGGGTGTCTTTGTTATCCACTAACTAAGCCTTATAATACTCACAAGTTGCAACCTAAGGCCATACCTTGCATTTTTCTTGGCTATTCTCAAAATCAAAATGCATACAAATGCATGGATCCTCTCACCAAACGTGTTTACATGTCACGGCATGTAAGCTTTGATGAAGCCCAAAGTCCTCTTAATGTGCAAGGCCCATTGATTCACGTCAGCCCACCAAATCCATTTTCATTCTTATCCGTTCAGCCACACGAAAGTCTCCCTTCCAGAAATTTCCTTCCTGGTCCAGCGCACGACAGCAGCTCTCCCACGAATTCCTCGTCACCAGTGATGTCGGAAGCGGTTTCCGTCATTGGCGCATCATCTCCAGGTAATATCCCCTCAATCTCTCCTCATAATCATACATCTGATGCTTTACGGGTTGGTGATTTAAATTTAAATTTGAATTCTCAATCTCATGATTTCAATTCAAATTCTATGCCTATGTTGTCTGGTATCATACCCACTGTACCACCAGAAAATCGTCCACCCGAAGAACATCACCCATCCCGTACTCATTTGATGACCACACGGTCAATGAATAATATCTTTAAACCTAAGCAGCTTCACATAGTTACCAAACACCCTCTTCCATCCATTCTTGAACCAACGTGTGTTACCCAAGCTGTTGCCCATTCGCAATGGCGTGAAGCTATGTCTAGTGAGCTCACTGCTCTCATGCGACATGGCACATGGGATTTGGTTCCTGCTCCTGACAACTGTAATCCTATTGGATGTAAATGGGTTTTCAGAGTTAAAAGGAAAGCTGATGGATCTTTAGATTGGTTTAAGGCAAGACTTGTTGCCAAAGGGTATAATCAACGTCCTGGACTTGATTATAAGGAGACTTTTAGTCCTGTAGTGAAACCAGCAACTATTAGGACAGTTTTGACAATTGCTACTATGCATGGCTGGGAACTGAGACAAATGGATGTCAATAATGCGTTTTTGCATGGGAAATTGACAGAAACAGTTTACATGAGGCAACCTCCTGGCTTCAAAGATCCCTCAAAACCTGATTTTGTATGTCGATTAAACAAAGCAATTTATGGGCTTAAACAAGCCCCCCGTGCGTGGTATTCAGCCTTGAAGCATGCTCTTGTTCATCTTGGTTTCTATAACTCGAAGGCTGACTCTTCCTTGTTCATATATAGAAATGACTCCATCACTTGCTATTTTCTTGTATATGTTGATGATCTTGTTATTACTGGGAGTGACAAAAAGTTTGTGGATCTGATCATTTCTAAACTTGGGGCTCAGTTTTCATTAAAGGATATGGGGGCTTTACATTTCTTTCTTGGGGTCGAAGTTATTCATACTAGTGCAGGCTTATTCCTATCACAACACAAGTATATTCGAGACTTACTCCAAACCACAAATATGAGTGGTGCAAAGGATGTGTCCACACCCATTTCAACCACAACTTCTCTTCAATTGATTGATGGTACTGCAGCTGTTGATAGTACCGAGTTCAGACGAGTGATAGGCAGTCTTCAATATCTATCCTTGACTCATCCAGACATCTCCTTTACAGTCAACAAACTTTCACAGTTTATGCACAAGCCGACTGTCACTCACTGGACAGCAACTAAAAGGCTTCTGAGATATCTAAAGCAGACTATATTACATGGCATTCACTTAAAAAAATCAGTTGCTCCATGCTTGACAACGTATAGTGATGCTGACTGGGCAGGGAACAAGGATGATCGCACCTCTACTTCGGCATATATTACCTTTCTTGGCTCCAATCCCATCTCATGGAGCTCTAAGAAACAAAGGCTATTGCCCGCTCCTCCACAGAGGCTGAATACCGTGCACTTGCTAATGCAGCGTCAGAAACCATGTGGCTATTAGCTCTTTTTCAAGAACTTGGTTTTTCACTTAAGGCACAACCTCTACTTCTTTGTGATAATCTTGGGGCAACTTACTTGAGCTTCAATCCAGTTCAACATTCAAGAATGAAGCATATACAAATTGATTTACATTTTGTGCGTGATCTAGTCCAAAAAGGCACACTTCATGTCCGTCACGTTCACACTGAAGATCAGCTTGCGGACTTACTGACAAAGCCACTCTCAAAACAGCGTACAGAATTTCTGAGACTCAAGGTTGGTCTAGCCGATGGTAGCCCAATCTTGCGGGGGCGTATTAAGGAAAGCAATACTGACCATAAATAGCAGCTGTAAGCAGTCAACTATATCCATGATCTCAGCGATCCATGACAGCAAAGGAAACCAGATTTCAGCAATCCATGACAGCAAAGGAAATTACTTCATACGTTTCTGTTCAGTCATTAATTTGTACATTTATTATTTTTGTAACTGCTGTGTATTATTCAAATTTACAATTCATTTACTTTCCTAAGATAGAACATACGTGATGTATATATTTACTCAAAAACTGAATCAATAAAAGTGTGGTGAATTATTCTCTATCAACAGCAGTGTATTATTTTCTATATGTAGGGGTATTTTAGTCAGCTTGGGTTTGTGTGAGTGGCATTTTAGCCTAACCCAGGTCTCTTGCAAGGCAACTTGGTAAAATATGCGTATATATAGCGTCTTTGAACATATTATTTCATACATATTCAATATATATGTACTATTAGCAGTAAGTTTGATTGGCATGCCTTGCACAGCTTATATAATGAATACTTCCATTATTGGGTTGTCAATGGTACTTGTGATTTTGAAGTTTCACAAATGTGGTTTTATCTCGGTAATTCGAACACCTCCGAGGAAAATGTGGCCAATCGTGCGCCACCATGGCATGCATTTGAAAGTGACTACTATGCGCGTGAATCATATAAGATTCTTGGAGTAATTTTCCGAAGAAAAAAAAAATAATTGCTTGGGTGCAAAAGCCAAAATTCTAGTAATATATTGTGTTTTATTGAAATTTTCGATAGTAAATATAATAATGAAATAGCTACTACAATTATTTCATCAATATGAAACCCAATACCCTTAGGATTACACAAATTCCTTTCTAAATCATACCTAAAATAGCGGGATGAGAGAGCATACAGTCTGTATGATAGTGAGCACCAACAAGATAATAGCAGCAATGGTAGAAGCACCCATCCATGGGGTGAAAAAATAATCACGTATCAAGGCAGCCTTCAACTTTTGAACATAAGTCACACGTTCTTGGTGGAATTTGTTCAAACCTTCACAGATACTATGATAATCGTTGTTCATACCTGAATGTACGATGTTTATGCACAGTTTGTTGATGAAAGTTTGATTGATGTCATCTAGCCAATTAGCGATGATTTCGTCGTGAACAAGTAAATCCATGTCTTTGTTTGTTCTGATAAGGAACCGTAGCAGAATATAGTAATCAGTAATATATGCTTCATGAGGATAGTGGCATTCCTCCAAGGCCATGAGGTTTCCAGCATAAATCTCCATTGTATCGTCTAGCTTAAACTTTGGGATTTCCAACTCTCCGCCGTGATCTGCATATTTTAGTTCAAGCTGTGTGCAACTACTGCTTGAATCGATCAACTTAAACTTCAATCCTACCTCCTTCAGCTGAGTTGCACTGTGCATTTTCTTAACTATTTTCGCACTTCGTTCTGGTCGCCTTTCGCGAGGAGGTAGGCAAAAGAATCTAAGCAAGTCAACAAAATGCATTATTTTCCACTCGAGATCGAGATGAGACTTTTTCTGAACGTTGTGATAATCGAACTGGTCAAAGCAAATCTCAATGAAGGGGTGATCGATTGAGAGAGATGGCATTGCAATGTCATATATTTTCTCTATAATAAAGAAAGGAAGTTGATTTTCAAGTAGCATCAAGTCCAGCTGCATCCTATTGCTCAACCACGGCTTTATTAATTCCCGGTCATATTCAGTCCAGAGTTCCGCCCAGTTTCTCCAGAAAAACTCAATGATGAAGCTCGCATCAATCAGGATCATTTTCACAAAATCATCACTGCTAAGTGGTATAGTCTCTGAATAACATTCACGAACACTTTCTTCTGCAGCTTTTATAGTGCTTACAAGATCCTTCATGTCTATGTTTTCTCGCTCCTTGAGAGCTTTGAGATGCCCCAATTTAAGCCTTTCCATGGCCTGCAACTTTTTGTTATCACGATGGAAAGGCCCTATCGATATAACTTGGGGAGTGTAGGCTTCTTTGTTCGATTTGCGAAGGGGATCTGGCACCTTGTAGATACAACATCCAGGTGATTCTGTGAGTGGCTCTAAGCTTGCCAACCTTGTTTTGATTTCATTCGCCAATTTTGTGCCTCGATGTTCATTTTTTATCAAGGCATTTGCTTCATGATCATCTTGAAGTTTTCGTTCACTTGTTGATTCTCCCATCTATCAATAACGTACCCACAAATTAATGACAAAATAACGATATTAATTATCTTTTACAAGGACCTAATATTACAACATTGGATCTTATGCTTTTGCCTATCAACAAAATTATTGAGTACCCTTTCATCGATCTTTACGCACATCATCAACTCATGATCTTTACACATGATCATGATAAATAACATACAAGTAATTATTAACTAATTATCACATGAATTCCACACCGTACGTTGTAGTACTGAGACTTAATTTCGGTAACTTTGCATAATTAAGATATATTGATACGAAAAGATAGAAAAAGTCGAATCTCGAGCTCAAATGCAACCCTAAATGCCGTTCACTACTTAAACCTTCATGAGATCGAGGAAGAAAGAATGAAATTATAATGAAGTACTTCAGATTTATGAGATCGAGGAAGAGAGATTTTTGAACCTGGATACAGAAGATCAAGAAATCCAAACTGCAGCTAGCTTTATGCGTCGAAACCGAGATACAGAACAAGCTGGGATCGATGTTCACACATTGAACTGTATACGTAATCTTGAAGCGCTACGTACGTATATATGCAGACCTTAATTTAGTTCCATCAGTGTGATTTTCAAACAATAGAGCGTTGATTTATATATATATATAGATAGAACAATCACCACGATCTCTATTCGATCTGTTCGTCTTGTTGCGATGTTGGACCTCTCTTTACTCCAGGTCAACTAATCCATGGCGGGCCTGCCACAGTTTTTTATTAATATACTTTTGTTCACAGACTGCCAACTCTATGTTAATTAAATACTACTAATGAATCGACAAGAATATATACAAACAGATAGTGAAATAGACGATATTATTTATCTGATGTTAAACATTAGAGTTCTAAAAACTCCTAGTACCCCGACTGATCAGGCATGCACGTGCCTAGTTGCAAACATTATTACTCGAGGTCAACTAGGCATGCACGTGCCTAGTTGTAAACATTTATTATTATTAAAGATCAAGAAAGTGTTGTAGTTGAATATCTTTCAGTTCAAATATTAATACGAGATGCAAATAAAAACACCATATTTATAACTATACAAAATGCTATATATTCATCATGATCATTTTAATTATCAGCGTACTATTAAATCATATTACTCATGAAAAATTAATTAATTAATATTCTTTATTTACAGTCCAATTACTTAACACCACCTAAAGAGATGATGATGGAAGGGGATGATAAATACAATTTTCGATTTAGAACTTGTTTATCGAGGGAACGGTCATTTCATTGTAAGAAAAATTGTCACTGTTTGATCATCAGAAATAAATCTATATAAAGAAAGGTATTCAATGTTACATAATCAATTGTAATCATAACTAAACCTTATGAGTCTAAACTATAAACTACTATCATTAGTTTTGGCCTCTTATGACACCTGTTTTGAACCGTTTCAGCAAAGACCAAGAGGAGAGGTTCCCCCACCACAACAGCGTCATTTTGGCCCCAAACATACAAACCCTAAACTCTCTTTTCCCTTTCCCGTCCTAACTCTCTTTATTCTCTCTCCCTCTGCGCCATCCCCCCTAACTCTCCCTGTGACCAACGCCACTCTCCCTAGCCCAATCTCCCCTCGATCACCTCTCTGCCTTCTCCTGCTCGTACTCTCTTCCTTTTCTCTTCCGTTCTCTCTCTATTTTGGGTCATTTGCACCGCCGAATCAATTCAACCACTTCCACCAGGTCCTTGCTATCGTCGCCCTCAGTTTGGTCACTAGCACTGGTAAGCCCTCGCTCCTCTCATCTCTCGATCTCACCCTCCCTCCTCTTTAAGATCTCTCTCTCTATCCATGCCCCTCACCCCCTGTTTCAGTTAGGGCTCCTCTTCCATAGTGATCTGCCAAACACCAACAAAACACACCCTCCTTGTTGACCCTCCGGCCACCACCCACTCAGTCTCCCTCTTACCCTCTAGGAAAGTTTGGCCCTATACGATTTTGAAAACCCTAGTCGTCATCGCCCCGCCGTGCGGTGCCTCCTTCCTCTTTCGCACTCTCTCTTTCCCTCCCTTTCACCCTCTCTATTTTGGCTTCGCTGCGGGTACCACCATCACTGTCCTCCATGCCTCGGCACCGTGCGTCGTCAAGAGGTCCTCCACTACCCTTTTTGTTTCACCAGCATCAAGAACTTCTCCCCACCTCTTTCTATGTCTTTGTGAGTGACAGTCGTGACACCCCAACCTCGCTAACCACCATCGCCATACCACCTCATGATAGAAAGCCTCCTTGCCACTTGGAGTTGCCTCTGTTCACCTCTCTCTCTCATCATCTATCCCTCTCGGTTAGGGTGTCACCATTGTCTACCACTGCAACACATGCACACCGCCATAGGTCCCTACCTCTAGCTCACCCTCTTACCACCATTCACACGCCCACACCCCCCGCCCCATCTCTCTCTCCCTCTCGGTGAGTCACTACAGTGACCCTCAACCACGCCAACCACCACCACCACCTCAACCGACCACCCCACCCCCTCCCTCTCGATTTCCCCTCACTACCTCTCTCTCTCTCTAGCCCTCTATCCGAACAATGCCCAAACTACCTCTCCTTGCCTGAGACACACACATGATGCCTCGAATGACCACCACATCACCATTGAAGGTAAAGCTCATGCCCAACAGTTGAGCTAGGGTTGCTTTGATCATCCAAAATTTTCTATGCATTGTAAGTGATCCTTTGATCAATCCTTAAAATAGCTGTCATTAAAAACTATGATATTGCAAATCACATAGTCTGGTTGTGAAACTATGTGGTAGCCGAGGGCTCTGATGAAGTATTGGTAATAAAATTTTAGTTGGTTATGGAATTGTGTGGTGGCCGAGGGTGCCAGTGAAGTGTTGGGGAATGAAAAATGTAGTTTGGTTGTAATCTTGGGATTTGCTGTGTTGTTGATATATTATGTCTATTATAGTAAATGTTGCATTAATTGTGTCCCTCATACTTGAACTGCTGCATTTTTCGTTGCATTCTAATTGAACCTTGATATTTCTGTGTGTAATGATGAAATCTATTAAACTGTCGATTTATGTGTCAAAAGACTTTTGTGGTTGCATGCTTATCATGACCCAAAGTCGAGATGAGGCATTATCTCGGTCGAGATCCTTTGGTCACTCAGAAGCGCATAAAACTAAGTAACATCCCGTAGTTTTTCGCTGGCCGACAATGGGCACAGGCGACACGGTAATGCTCTCAGGTCGACGTTGTTGATTCTCTGCAAATAGAGACTAGAGGATGCTTGGCCACGAATACATTAGGCGCAAAACTGGGCATCGCTTGTTACGAAGTTACACGCACGGTTGTTACCTTAGTGTGACGAAGGGAGCCAATGTGCAGATGGTCCATATGGTAGATCATGGTGAATACCTTAATAAATGGATGTTGTTAGATAAAAATGTGATTTTTGGTGTGTAACATCAAATGTCATACTTCCCTATATTTTCGTGTATGCTTAATGTTCTCTTTTTTCACCTGCATGCATTTTGAGTGTTGGACTTGATTCCAAATACTGAGAGTTTACGAAATCTCACTATGGTTGCCCCACCTATTGTTATACTTCTCAGAACCTTAGATTTTGATGCAGAGGACCGACATGATGTGGGGTAGGTGTATGGCGGTTCAGTTATGCCTGAAGAGTAAGGGTTTGGGGTCTACTTTCCCATTTGTTATTAAGTTTAATTTTTACCTATTATTAATTATGGGATGACTGTAATAATTTTCTCGTTATGGATTGAAGGTTTGGGACTTATGGATTTTGGAGAGGTGATTTATTTTTTAATCTTCTAATGATGTAATTGAGAAGGAATGACTATAATTTGCCACAGGTGCTATCAGAGTTTTTGCAACTCTAGGTAAATCTATAAGTCACCTAGGTGCAATACTAGATTTTGGCTTTTTTCAGTATGGCATGCATGACTTTTCAGTATTGTAGGCTTGAACTACTTGCAATTAGGCTTGAATCTAAGATATCGAAATTTGAAGGAAAATGACATGATCTAGTTGTCCTAATCATGGGATAGAGACAAAAGTCATGAACGAAGGAAGGTAACAACTTCACATCTCCCTAGGTTATTCAAGGTTCTAGATTCTCCAAAAATTATGAAACGAGTTTTATGAAATCTGAGGAGATAGGTTCAACAAACTTTAAAGATTAATTTATACAAGTTAATTCAATCTAAGGTTTTAGATTTTTTAAATTTTAAGAAATGAATTGATCACATTTGAGGTTTTGGGTTTTGCAAGCTTCAAGGGACGATTGTTATTAGATTCATGGTTATTGATTTTGCAGGCTTCGAAAAATTATTCTTATTTGATTTGAGGTTTAGAGTTGCCAACTTTACAGAATAGTTTCTAACAAGATTTGAGATTTTAGGTTTTGCAGGCCTAGTATACAAGTTTGATCTAATCTAAGTTATAGTTTTGGAGACTTTAAGAAGTGGATTTTTCTATGAGATTCAAAGGTATGAATTATGCCAACTTTAAAAAATGAGTGCATCCTATATTAAGTTATGGAATGTGTGTAGTTTGGAAAATGATTATTATCGGATTTGAGGTTATACAGCTGACAAATTTTAGGAAATGGGTCTTATTGGATTTAAGGTTGGGGATGGTGCAAACTTTAGGAAATGATTTTGCTGGTTCAAGGATATGTGCCTAGTGGACTGACGGAAATGATATTTTTATATGATGGTGTAGAATGAGATCAAGTTAGGTTGAGAGTAGGATTGGGTGGATTAGTTTGTATCTTAGTCAAACCTTAATTATGTTTTTGGTGTGCTTTAGTGGTGAAAAGTGGGTTTAGATCGTCTAGAATAAATGCTAGTTGGAATTGAGGTAATGAGCTTTTAAGTATATGTTGTCAGATGGAAGTCTGCATGTGCTCTTTATTTGCTAGTTGGGATGGTTTCGAACCTTTTGGAGTGCATTACTTATCTTAGATGGGATGCATGGACATTAATTAGAGAAGTACATCTTGGATGAAGTTTGGGTGTGAGAATACCATCATCTAAGAGCCGATCATTATTATTTGTATCGGCATGTGTAGTAGTTTATGAAATAATATAAAATTTCTCCACCACGAATTCTTTAGGTACAGTTACCCATGGAATTCGCTCTTAAGTCAGGGATAGAGCTGTGCACGACGGATCTCTTAGACTTAGGTCTTTAGAGATCTATCTTCTGGACTAGACCATGCCAGTCACGAAAGTGTGCTGGGAAGCTATTAATGTACATAACTGACTTGTTTTTAAGTCAAATTTGTGTGTCCTCTTCTATGAATGGAATATGGTCCCATATTATCAAAAAAAAAACTTAACTCTTCCCAATTACTCAGACCTCCCTACACATGAACTTGTTACATCTTTGAAAAAGATCCTCCCATGAATTCTTTGCACAATGGTCCTTGTGGCATGACTTAGCTTATTTTTATGTCATGGTTCATTTCTTAAATAAAAAAAATTTTCTACTTCGTCGATTTTGAATTTCTTTTGGAAATTGATAGGAAGGAAAGCTAGCATTTATGTAGACCTTTTTATAGTTGTACTTGTTGGGAGAAAAATAGTTTAATTCTATCTCTTTATTTTAACTACTTATTTTGCTAACTCAACCCCTTTGTTCGACTTAATGAAATATTTTTGGCGACTTAATGCTTGACAAGAATTTTGGAACTATTTTGGACAAATTTTCAAAATTCTATGTTCCTTTCATTTTTTTTTTTTTTTTAGTTTTCAATGGAAGGTCCAATATTGAGCCCAACTACTTCGTTGTGACCTTTCCCCCATTCTCGTTATGAATCAATTTGATCCATAGTCACTTGGTGGAGGATACCTTTGGTGCCTACATATGACTTCATTCCTTAAATCTCGCAGGCGAGTTGCATACGACTAAACCCCAACTTTCACCACTTCATATTACTTCTGACATCTCCTTTTTGACTAATCAACATTGTCCACCAAATGGGCTTGACTTCGTATATGGGTTTTTGAGTTCTTCGACCTCTCCAAAGGAAGTTGATGGAAAGGATGTCCTGGGTATACTCTTATAGATCATCCTTTTTAGCGACAAGCTTTACCCATCGATACAATGATACTTGTTTCTAGTGTGCTTAGGTTGATTGGTACTAGTATGCCGTTATTGATCACAAAAGTATTTGTGTGGGATATTGATTTGGAGTAAGGATGCAACAGAAAACTTAGGAAATATGTATGAGAGTTCATTGTTCTGGGATACGAGTCTATTTTCCTTTCAAAGTGTGGTTTGAGTATTCCTGTACGTGTTGAGCTGGATTAGACATGATGGAGATACATTTAAGAAATCTCAAGTTTAGGTTGGTTAAGGAAGCTCTCAGAGTGTGCAACTTAAACGTGATACTTAGTAAAATGATGGTTGGGAATCAATTTTTTGTTACGATCTTGAGGGATTAGTTGTAACTTGGGATCACATAGGAATTTAAAATCTTGAGACTAAACTTTCCATTGGCGGTTGATCACTTGGCAGTATAAATTATGGTCATTAATGGTTAACTTGAGAAGAGACTGATAGGTCACCAAAGTATCGAATACAATTAAGGCTTTGAAGTTGAAAGCTTAAGCATCAACAATGGGCAACATAATTTATATTATGAGGTGATAATCATCAAGACGCATGGGTGTTGTAGGATTTGCCCTTACCGGGTTGGAGATTTTGGATAGCATGGCCCACCTTGAAAATTTAGATGCGATTTGCTATTAGGATAACTAGTTATGGTCATAATGTGGGAACCTAAGGAAGTAGAGGTAGAGACTATTAACTCCATAAGACCTTGGGGTTTAATTATAGTTATTACGAGCACATTTCAAGGACAAGACTTTTATAAGGGCGGAGAATGTGAAGCCCATCCCCTTTCCAAGATCTCTCTCTCTCTCTCTCTCCCTCCCTGCCTCCCTATCCATCATCGTTGTTACTCTTGGTTAGGGCTCCTCCACACCATGATCCTCCACACGCCAACACATACACACCCTCCCTATTGACCCTCCCGCAACCACCCACTCATTCTCCAACTTACCCTTTCGAAAAGTTTGGCCTTATAAGGTTTTTAAAACCCTAGCTATCGTCGCCTCGTCATGTGGTGCCTGCGACAATGGGCTACCCTTCCTCTTGGTCTCATGGTCTCCCTCAAACCTCCCTCCTCCCTACCTTCGAGCTCTGTTTCCCTCCCTTTAACATTCTTTGTTTCGGCTCCGCTGTGAGCACTGCCATGCCCTTCCTCCACGCCTCAGCACCGTGCATCTACAAGAGCTCGTCTGCCACCGTTTATGTTTCCCCTACATCAAACACTTCTCCCCACCTCTTTCTCCCTCTCTGCAAGTCACAATCGTGACCCCCTAAACTTTCTGACAACCACTGTAACACCACCTCACAACAATAAACCTCGTTGCCATTTGGAGTTGTCTTTGTTCTATACTCTCTCTCTCTCTCTCTCTCTCTCTCTCTCTCTCTCTCTCTATCTCTATCTCTCATCCTTTGCCCCTTTCGATTAGGGTGTCACCACCATCCGCCACTACAACACACATATGCACCGCCACAGGTCCCACCCCTAGCTCACTCTTCGACCACCACTCACACGTCCACACCCTCCCCATCTCTCTCTCCCTCTCGGTGAGTCACTATAGACACCATCAGCTATGCCAACCCCCTCCTCTCTCTAAAATTCCCCTCACTGCCTCTCTCTCTCTCTAGCCCTTTGTCCCAACAATGCAAACACTGCCTCTCACTGCCCAAGACCAATGTTTTGAATACCGTATAGGACGCCGTACCGATCAAAGCATTGGAACGAAATATTTCGGTACTGGTACCATTTCATGTACCATTTTGGGATAGTCAATATATGAATAAATTATATATAAATACATATATATATAAATTATAAATAGTTTAGTCTGAATTGGAGGTCAAAAAATAAACTTGTAGTTTGAAAAAATGAAAAAAAAAAAACTAAAGACCGAAATATCGGTCGGTATAGGCCGAAATATAGGCCTGTACGGCTGGTATTTGGGCCGGTACGAAACATATATGATACCTATACCGGCCCATCGCCTGGTACGGTACGAGATTAAAAACAGTGCTCAAGACACCCACATGGCGACTCAAAGGACTACCACATCACCATTGATTTAACACTCACGACCAACTGCTAAGTTTGGGACGCTTTGATCATCTAGTAGTTTGCTTGTGCACTGTAAGTGATCCTTTGACCAATCCTTAAAATATATGTCGTTGGAAACTATGATTTTGGGAATCATTTAGTCTCGTTATGAAACGGTGGTGGCCGAGGGCCCTAATGAAGTGTTGGGAATAAGACCATAGTTGGTTGTGGAACTATGTGGTGGCTGAGGGCCCTGATGAAGTGTTGGGGAATGGAGACTGTAGTTCGGTTGTAATCTTGGGATTTGATGTGCTATTATAATAAAGATTGCATTGATTGTGTCACTCACTCTTGAGCTATTGAATTTTTTGCTACATTATAATTGAATCCTTTATTTTGTGTGTAATGATGAAATCTATTAAACTATCGGTTTTTGTATCAAAGGACTATTCTAGATGCATATCACGATCCCAAGTCGAAATAGGGCATTATCTCAATTGAGCTCCTCTGAGCACTTGGGAGCGCATAAGACTGAGTGATATCCCCTTGGTTGTTGGTGGAGGACAATGGGTGCTAGTTAGATGGTAACACTCTCAGGTCGATGTCATTGCCTCTCTGCTCGTGGAGGCTAGAGGATGCTTGCCATGAATGCGCCATGCACAGAACTAGGAATTGCTTGTTACGAAATCACATGTACAGTCGTTATCCGTGGTGTGACGAAGGGAGCCAGATTGTGCAAATGATCCATAGGGGAGATAATGTGTTCCGGGAATGTAACGTCAAACGTCATACTTCCTTGCATTTTTGTGTTTGATTAATGTTCTCTTTTTCCACCTTCATGCATTTTGAGTGTTGGACTTGGTTTTACTCACTGAGATCTTACAAAATCTCTCTGTGGTGATCCCGCCTTTGGTTCCACTCCTCAAAACCGTTGATTTTGATGTAGAGAACAAACATGATGTGGGGTATGAGTATGGAGGTGGGGTATGAGTATGGAGGATCGGTTCTGCCAGAAAAGATTTGGCATCTTTTTCCCCATTTGTTATTAAGTGTAATTTTTGGCTATTATGAATTTTGGGATGACTGTAATAATTTCCTTGTAATGGGTTGGAGGTTTGGGACTTATAGATTTTGGGGAGGCAATGTGTTTTTTCATCTTCTGGTACCATCATTTCTACTTTTTATTTTTCTGCTACGAATTATGTGTACACCAATTTTTTTTTTTTTTTGCATGTACAAACGCACTCTTTGGTCCCAAAGCAAGGGATGCAGGTTCAAGTGGCCAACATCCCTGTGTCACAGCAATTGCCAAACCACAAGCAGGGGTCAGGGATGACACATATCATTAAATACAAGTTCTCCAATGTTATGTAATCAATTGTAATCATGACTCCTCATAATTGTTAGGAAAAAGGCTACTACTTGGATAGATCAGCCCATTTTCTAGTGTTCAACAATTTGATAAAGGGCAAACTATTAGTTTGGTTAAGTCTTTAATTTTCAAGATCATAACATTATACAAATAGTAAAAACAAATTGTCTCTTAAACAAAAGACTTTAAAGGGGGAGGAGCCACACGTCCAAGGGCTTTTCTTTTGTCATTTTCGGATTTTGCATGTTCTCACCCTCTCCACACTCTCTCATATGATCACATGATATTTTCCTCACTTTCTTGAGTTTTCTTTCCAAAAAAACACGAAAAACAACTCTTCTCTACATCCAAGGAAGGACCACGACACCAAGCACAAAGAAATCATGGCATGGGTTGGCTTAGCACAGTTCAATTCGCACGAAATCATGGAGAATAGAAGCATTACTTGACTTAACCTTCCTTTCAAGGTGCAAAACTAAGCATCAAACAAGGAAATGGAAGAGGAATTTTGAAGATTTTCGACTGGAACACAAGCAAAGAAATTTTCTTAGAAACCCTAGGTTATAACCTATAAAACCCCCCAATCAGAAATAGAAATCAAGGAGTTTACATGCATGATCTTCCTTCGAGAAGAGATTCTCGGCTAGATTACCCGTTGGAAGTGAAGAAATTGCTGAGAAAATGGGAGGGAGAGGTGCATAGAGATGAAGACCGAATGAAAAGGGGCTTTTGTATGAAGTGAGGCCTTACACGATGGGGCTTAGTTCAATAGGGATGGATGACTAGGATTAAACAAAATGGAAAGATATTTTCCCTACCTACCAAACCATGGAATAGGATTAAAAGAGATTAACTTACTAATACAAAAATGTAAAATACTAAAAGGTACCCCCCTCTCTCTCTCGTAAAAAACTAAGGGCTCTAAAGGTGCACAGAGATTAACTTACTAAGGCCTTGGCTTCCTCCTCCTCCTCCTCTTCCTCCTCCATCTCCTTCAATCATTCCTCCATTCACCCACCTTGACTATCAAGGTTTCTTTTGTTTAGTTTTATTTTTTTTCTTCAAGGCCGAAAAGATAGATCTACAGCTTTCTAGTAACTACCGAGAGACACGCATGACACAAGCAGATTCACAGATAAAAAATCATTTGTATGAAAGTGGTGGTTTTGCAAAAATCACCGTGTGTAGTTCTAACGCGCCGCCCACATCTATGAGTAGTCCTCACATGCCACCCCTTCCGGCAATTTTTCTCAACACATGCACTAGATCACCGAACTCGTTACCATCAGACTTTTCAGATCTAACATTTGTGGATGAAAAGAGACAAGTGTGTTGCATTCACGGACCATCACATATTTCAAAGTCTACCAAAATTAGTCCAAACTGTAATCCATCATTTTTCACATCTATGTTACTGCTTTCCTTTTTTATTTCCTTATTGTTAATTAAAATAAAAAATAAAAATAAAAAAGTTTGTCTCTTTGTTGTGTGCCAGTAGAGGTTGAGTCCTATTTTTCTATGAAGGGTGAGGTTGAGTCTTTGTTTAGGCAGGGAGTGTTGTCTCTTGGATGTTTGTCTATAGAGAATATTAGTAATAGTGAAAATTAGACCAATAAAAAAAAATAGTGTACTGGTGGAACTCCAAATACATTATTTTAGTTTATAATGTCATGTTTGATATGGGGACATCCCAGAATATATCTAGTCATGGAGGTAAGTTTGTCTGATGAATGAATGATGACAATTTCCTTTCAAAAAATAAAAAATAACTCTCATAGAAAATTTACAAGTTAAAACTACATTTATAAAGACTCATATATATAATTTAAAATACATAGAAGAGAAATTAATTTAAATAAATTAATAACATAATTTGTTTTCCTAGTAGGACTCGGGTATGACATACTGTCACTACATGTTAATCTGTTACACATAATATTCTGTAATGAAATATTTATCTATTACATGATATATTCTATCACACAATATTTATCTATTACACATTTTATTCTATCACTTAATGTTTTTCTATTACAAGTTGTGCCATGTCACGAAACATTTTTCTGTTACAAGCTATACCATGTCACGAAATATTTGTTTGTTACTTGTTACGCCATGTCATGAAATGTTGGTCTGTTTCATGTTATGTCATATTATTCATCTTATGTGCATGTCATGTTACGTTACGTTACATCATGTCATATGTTGTAACACCCTGCTCCTTCCTTCTTACGTACGCTTATTCTTTTTGACGTATGTTCCGTCTTTATGACGTAAGCAAATCCCGAGGGCAGAGATTATGTGATCATCTACCCTTCTCACTAGCAACTGCGAGCCACATTATGTGTGTCGAACCATGATTGCGTGGTTCGAAAGATATCGTGTGACTTCTAGGGCACGCCTAGTGCTTTAAATATGTTGGAAATATTTATAAGGAGTATTTCCAGTGTTATTGAATTAAGATTGATCTTAAATACGACAATCATAATATTCTTGAAGAGCTCCAAAAATATTATAGTCGTCGGAAATCATTTTAATATTATTATTAAAATGATTTTAATTATTTAAGATATTATGAGACTTAAATTATGTTGAAAGTTTTTATTAATCAAATGGTTTTATTCTCTTTAATATGTTAAGTGAGACTTCATCATTTTATTAATGATGAAGGAATATTATTTTATAAACTAAAGTTAGTTTAAAATAATATTTACCTTAATTCCTCTAAGTTCTTTTAATTAAGTTAACGTTTACGCATTTTCAAATCAGTGTTTGAGATCTATCGTTAGATCGTTACGTGGATCCCCAGACGAAAGGACTGATTAAATACCCAGACCCCCTCCCTTTCTCCCTCATTTCCCGTAGCTCTCTCTCTCTCTCTCCTCCCTCTCCCCAGCGTACAACATACGCAGCCCATCTCCCACGTCGAAGCCTCCAATGCGCTGCCGTGCGTCGCCAGACCTCACCGCCGGCACCACCAGCTGCACCTCCCTCCGGCGAGCTCAACCAGCCCAGCCTCTCTCTCTCACGCTTTCCCTTTCTCCCCGCTGGAAGTGCAAAGCCCGAATGGGCTTGGTGCACGTAGTGCCGCCGTGCGCCACCACTCCCATGGTAGCTTCCTCTACAACCGGCCACCACTCCCCAGCGAACTCAACTCCTCCCATGCAGCCACCCTCCCCGTAGCATGCAAGAGGAGACCCACGCACGGCTTCACAGTGCGCGGCCTCTAGCACCGCCATGCGCGGCACCCACGACCACCAAGCGACGCCATATACCTCCTTGACTTGACCCGAGGCCCATAGCCTCCCTCCACCTCACGGCTTCTTCCTCCTCTCATGCACGCTTTTACACCTTCCACCGCCGTGCACCGCCACCCACGACAGATGACCACCACCGAACTATCCCAACTGCCTTTAGCTCCGATCTACCACCCATGCATGCACACTCTCTCTCACTCTCCCACGGCTTCTCCTCCACCGTGCGGCCAGATCTGCCACCAAGAGCCACCGTGGCGCCACCCCAGTGCCACCACGAGCTCCACCACAACCTCCTGAGCCCCTCCATGGCCAACCATGACCAGCCAAGCCTCCCTCTCCCATTTCCATGCTTTGAGGCACATGGGTTTCACGTGGAAACCCACGGCTCCGCCGTGCTCCGCCACCCCAGCCGCCATGAAGACCACCAGCAACCTTCCTTGACCTCCCTTAATACAATCCTAAGTCCAAACCACCACTTTATGTGGTGGGTAATTACTGCACACGATGGACAGCCACTACGCGTGGCTGACCGTCACTGTACACGGCTAGATCCGTCGTGTTATGCTCCTTACCACCATCACAAGGCCACCACGAACCCTTCCAAGACCACACCTAGCTATCCAAACGCCTAAACAGTTAACGTACGTGGGTTAGCCGCCACGTACGACTCTTCCGACATCATCGGCTGTGACGATCAATGAGCAACGCATGGGTTATCCCGTCGATGGTATAACCCTCTATCCCTCGTTAATTATATTAGATATTGATTAGTTGACTAGGTTGTGGACTGTGCTGTTGGTAATTGTGGAGTTGTGGTGTTGTGATGTGGTGATGTGTGATGAAGTGTTGGGCATTTTGTGTAGTGTAGTGTTGGGCATATCTGTGTTGGATGGAGATATGTTGTGCCGTGTAGTGTATTGGGAAGTGTTGGGCGTAATTTGGAAGTGTGCTGTATTGTGGATTGTGTTGTAATGGTGGCGTGGCGTATGTGGAATGGAAAAAGTACACATTGGGTGTACTCTGTGTGTGTGGCGTAGTGTGAGATAAGGAGAGTATATGTAAAATATACCCTCCTGGCGTATTGTAGAACAGGAAGAGTATACGCTGAGTGTACTCTGTGTGGCGTAATGTGTGAATGGAGTACACGTGGAGTGTACTCCATGTGATATAGTGATGCATCATATGAAGGGTATGTCATAATGGTGATGTGGCGTAATGCATGAGGATGGAGTACACTCCACGTGTACTCCATGTGGTGGAGTGATGCACCATATGGCGGGTATGCCATAATGGTGATGTGTTGTAGTGTGTATGAAGGGAATACACGAGGAGTGTACTCCATGTGGTATAGTGATGCACCATATCACGGGTATGTCATAGTGGTGATGTGGCGTATGTGAATGGAGTATATGTGGAGTGTACTCCACGTAGCAGCGACACTCCTTGAGGCATGTGGTAGAGATAAGGATGGTTGTGTGATTGATGGACGTGGAGCGTGATGGGTAGTGTCAGGAACTTTGGAGCAGTGTCTTGAAGTAGTTATGACGTAGCCTGTAGTCTGAGGTGGCAAGTGTCACCGTGATGGACTTATGGCTAGGAGTATGCGTGAAGTAGCGGTACATGTATAAGAGTGCGCAGCGGAAGCATGACTGAAGAATTTCATGAAGTGACATGACTATTGGCAGCCATGCTTGCGATGGACGAAGTAGCGGAACAAGTGTGAGAGTACGCAGCGGAAGCATGACTGGGCAACGTCACGAAGTGACGTGGTTATTGGCAGTCATGCTTAAGATGGGTGAAGTGTGAGAATGTAGGAATGATGTAACGGAAACGTGATGAGATGTCACGGTGTGACGGGAGTACGTGAGGAGCCGTACTCGTGATGAGTTAGGAGTTGATGTAGCAGAATGTTGGGTAACGCGACAAGGTCACAGTGTAGCTCTGGAGCAATCTCGGGAAATGTGACGTGACATAAGGCGTAGTTGTAAATGGAGTTTTGTCGTGTTAAGTGTTGGGATGAACTATCAAAAGAGACGGGTAGCATGAAGAGTCATGCTAGCCGGGTTAAGAAAAGGTTTCTATCGAAGTATGGTGCTTGTTTATACAAGCAGGCGATCAATGTGTCATATGTAGATCTTAGGTGATGAAGGGGTAAGGTACATGTGTAATCTGGGTAGACATATGTGTCGGACGGATTCACCAAATGTAATGGATAATCTATCATGAGGATAGTTGCACGATGTTTAAGCCTCAGGGTTGGCTTAGAGCCGTGCTTAGAGCCGTGTGGCTTGTCTGGATGGGAATGAGGATTTAGTGTGGGCTAAGATGCATGAAGGTAGTGACGGGCATATTATCTAGGATTGGGATGCATGATTCCATCGGTCGAAATCATGCGTCGGAATGTGGTTGTAAGAAGAGTAAGACGAATGTTTTAGTGTCTTAATCCTAAGGTGAATCATGAGTTCACTTTAGTGGATAAGCACTCGAGGCAAGACTTTGAGTTTGAAGATGTGGTGACCGTAAGTGGTCCCTGAAGGGTTTAACATAGTAAAGGGCACGTAAGTGCACGGGATAGAAGGAGAGTGTTCTAAGTAATGTGTAACTCTATTTCTAGTTAAGTTGCTTATGCATTAGATAGAGAACGACGCTAAGGTTTGTGTATGCATGTAGGTTGCCATCTGACAAGCACATGAATGGACTACATGACATGCAAATAGCATGGAGTCCAGGTAAGTATTACGTTCATACTCTTCTAGAGTTTTCTTAAATTAAAGAAATGAAGACGAAAACTTTTCTTTTTACAAAAAGAAACGAAAGTCATTTTAAGAAAGAAAATGCTAAGTGTTCAAAGGTATAAGTATGTACGGCCCCTCCTTGGCAGCCCCTGTTTACGTAACCAAAGTATTAATTGTACGCATGTGAATGGATGACTGTACGCTGTATCTATTGTATGCATTTTCTAAGAAAATCCATAAACTGATGAAAATGCATGAAAGGCATTACAACGGATGCTTTTATGGATCCTACGAACCGACGCTCTCATGTGCGCCACGGGGTGATTCTCGTGGATGCTATGATTGACGACATTCAAGGTGACGCTTATGGATGCCACGAAAGCTGACATTTAAGCCCATGTATGTTCTTAAATGACGTTTTCAACAAACGAACTGTTAAAAAAAGGATAGGACTGAAATGAACTGAAAAATAAAAGACGATTTTCGGGCTTCCACCCCAAACGATGCTTTTCTCATGAAAAGAAATGTTTTCCCATGAAAGGAAATGTTTTCTCATGAAAGGACTGTTAAATGAAAGAATGAACTGAATAAAAGCTCCAGCTCTTTCGAGCTGACATGAACGCACGAATGAAAAGCAAGAAAGAAATGAAAGCATGAAATGTATGAAGATACGTAACGGCCACATGAATGAATGAAAAAGGTACCAATGAATGGGTAGATTGCAATGCCAGGTACGTAGTACTGGAAGTGCACCCAGTGCTGCCCCTTATGAGAGGATTCCCAACCCATGGCCACGGGCGGAATCTGGGTCCAAAGGAAGACTGCTAACCCCAACACACAGGGCGTAACAGTGTGTACTGGCCTATGAAAGTGATAAGAACGAATGGATGTATGCGTGCATGTACGAACACACGAATGCACGAACCTTTAAGAAATAAAGGCACTGACGGGGGACACGTTTTAAAGAAAGGAAAGCCTTTTGAAAGGAAAACTCCGTCCAGTGACGTTTTCAAAAGAATGCACGTAAGCATGCACGAACTCTTAAAGAAATGAAGGCACTGACGAGAGAAACGTTTTACGAAAAGGAAGCCCATGTTTAAAATAGAAAAATCCCGTCCAGTGAAGTTTTCAAATGAGCGCACGTATGACACGTATGCATGCACGTAATAGTATGTACGAGTGACGAATGCATGAATGAAAATCTATATTGTTATATTTTAACTGTATGAAGTAATGCTTACGAGTCTTCGACTCATTTTAGTTTTTATGCATGTCCCTTCCCCCCACAGGAACTGCATGATTAGGAGGGACACGGCCCATGGGGAAGAGTACGGAAGTCTAGGCACGAGTTTTAAACGTATGAGATGCCTTTTTATTTTAAGATTTATATTTTCCGTTGTAAACCTCTTTTATTGTCAAAGCACATTTTATTTATAAACGTGGAGTCTTGCACCCTGGGAATGCATGTGAAAAGTTTTAAATCGGACAGTAATTCCCGTCGTCCTTTAATAAAAATATTTTGTAAAAAGTCCCACAACAAGGACGGTTACATATATCTTTTCATTTCATGTCATGTTATGTCTCGACTAACGTTTATGTTTCTCAAGAACAATTTTCGAAGTCAAGTTAAGTCTGTTTATGTTTATCACGACCCTAAGTGCTAGGATGGAGTAATATCATATTAGAACTCCTTTGTTCACACTGAAATGTCTAAATTAGTGTGAAATCCCTTGGGTTGATAAGATAAAGATGAACAAGTTTCAAATGGGGCCTAATTAACTGGTCACTGAGCGCAACAGGCACTAATGTTGATGGTGCCACCCACATTTCAATGTCATGTTATACGTACTCGATCTGGTGAAGATACCTGATACAGAATACATTCATTACATTTTTCAAAACAGGTGCAAATACTTATGAGCTGGTACGTGTGTTAACAAACTCACTGCTGGTGCAAATACTTGTGTTGTGATACGGTAATCAGTAGGGACACATGTCTCAAGGAGAACCGTGTATTACCCATATGGGCACTTTATTAATGATATTTATTTATTGAACAAGATCTCAAGCTCATGTTATTCAAGTTCATGTTCAATTCAAGCTCAAGGTCACATTAAGTTTATGTTCAAGTAAATTCATGTTAAAGTTCACGTCATGTCAAGTTCAGTTTATGTTCAAGTTCAAGTCATGTCAGTTCATGTCATGTTAAATATCCTGAACGTAGACCCATAACTTTTGTAAAAATGTCAACATCACTTATTGAGAAATTTTGATCTAACACAGATTCAACTCGTAGGGAAATAATATTTTTCCTTCACATAATAAAAAGAATTAATATTGCAACAAATAATCAAATATGTTTAATTAAAACAAATAAACTTACATAATTTTCAATGGTGCCAATGTGAGTCTACCATTCATTACAATCAGTATGTAATGCAGTATATAATTTTGTCAGATCATAATTAGTATCTAACTCTTGCTACAAGACACATATATCATAGATATAAATTCATTAAAATACGACAAACAACAAACTTGAGCAATCAAATATATAAAAATGCATTGCCTATTTCTTAGAGAGGCGATGGAAAGACCTTGAGCCTATATGATGATGAATCTTCAAGTTCGATCTATTTGTTTTGTTTATAGAACTTCACTCTTACATAGAAGTTGTAAATAGTAGCAAGAGAAAATTATAAAATATGACACGTAAAACAAGTCATTTACCTTATATGTAGGATCCTCAAACATGTCACAAACTTCTTCCCAATTGAAAGGTCAGACATCCTAAAAAGGATGTTGGCGTGCCTCTTCCTTGTTCTCGAACTTATTATAATGCTCATAATATCTAGCCTTATATTTACGGAATATATTACACATAACGTTATCAACAATCTTACACTCCTCTCACTGGCCAAGATTTAGTAATGAATTATGTTCGAATGTAGAAAACATCGTTAAAACAATATGACACACATAACATTTTCGACACAAGGGTTGGGGGTATTGTGCGAACTGTTCCAAATACCCAAAAACCCGAAATCTCTCTCTCAGTTCGAGCACTCCACACTATTTCGGCCGATCTCGTCACCGCCACCGTCAACAACCACTTCTATTCAAGAGGTGTACAACTTACATGCTTTTAATGGGTTGATCATTTGTAGAAAATAGAGATCTTTTTTAGATTTATATTTTTTGTCAATGGATGTCATAGGTGGCTGGAAAACACAAGGCTAGGATGCCTTCATGCTCATCTCGACCTTGTATGCTTGTTATTTGTGGAAGAACAAAAGGAATCCACTGATTCCTTTCATTTTAATGACCCTTGAGTTGACTTAGCCATTGCTGAGTTGGGTCTAGAAACCGTGTGAACGATATTTAATGCGTTTGAATGGAAGAAAGTCATGCCTCGAATGGTTATGTAACCGTTCAAATAGTTGTTCAAATAGTGCATTCGATCGCATATGTTTTATGTTCAAACGTTAAACTATACATTCGAAAGGTGAATTATTTGATCAAACGGTTTCCAAACAAAACAATTTGTTATTGTTTTAATCAACATATAATTTTGTGAAGCATCATGTATTATATTTTATAACCAATTTTCTTTGTATTATTTTTTAAATTTCAGGTTCACAATGACTTATAGGGGAAGGAAGCATGACAGATCAGGGCAACCCTCCAGAGAAGAAGTTTGATAGAGGACCATTTTACTAGAGTGTGAGGTGAAGATCTCCGACTTTCATGATCATCTTTGGGAGGGTCGTTCCTTGGCAGATGTCTTCATCGAGCATGGTTGGATGCAAATCATCAACCAGAAGGACGAAGGGAGGGACTTTGTTTCCTACATCGATATCGTATCTGAGTTTTATAGAGAGCTTGGTCATGCCAGCCAAGATGATGAGACATACATGATTTCGGTCTGGGGCACATTAGTTACATTTTCAATGGATGCAATCACCGATTTTATTGGTATCTCTCGATTGCCCACTACATATCTGAATGTACTACTCTGGGAGTCTGAGGCGCGGGTGATGGGGAGACAGCTAAGCACGAGGGCATTGACGTAGATGGACTCCATGGCCTCACTAATCATGAGGTTTGACAGGTAGTTGTGGGTCTAGATGCTTCTCCATATGATGAGACAAAGAGCATCAAACAGACCGATTTATCTAGTTTCTTCAATATTATGAACATAACCATCGTTAACAACATTGATCCTCAGTAGTACAAGACTAAGATTGGTATGGATCGAGCAAGATTTATGATACGCGTCGCTCATGGGATGCCTATCGACCTAGTGAGTTATATATTCGCTAGGATTCGATCAAAGACCCACTACATTACAACATATATATTACCATTTGGAATCATGATCACCTAATTTATGTTACCTGCGGGGGTCCTGCTATATATTGTTGAGTGTGTTCGGGAGCCAATTGGATCGATCAGCTTCTCAACCTTGTCATGTAGCACATGACACTCGAGATTTTGTCTTTATGCTCCCATTACATAGCTAGTCAAGACTCAGGGAGATGCACACCTGAGAGATCATGGTGTATCAGGCGAGACATCTACATAGAAGGAATCACGCACTGCTATTCTTGAGGATATTATAGATATAGTACGTGCAGAGATCCGCACACAAATAGCAGAGGTGATTGGTGTAGTGCATAGGGAGATCCAAAGTACCTTCTCTGACTTACGTACAGAGATTGCTAGCATCTCTAAGAGTTGGGTGATGATCAGTACTCGACTAACACGGCTAAAGGCACGCCTAGCTGGAGTCAAGTATATGGTAAAAGATTTGGGGTACTACTGTATATCTTTTATTTGCATTTTTTCTTTTCTTTTTTGTATGGATAATGTTTTATTTTTTGTAAAATTAATTTAATTATGAATCTTCTTATTCTTTTCTACATTAATTATTGATTTCCATTATATATATTCTTTAACTATTAGTTTTTTATATAAATTAAATATTTTTCCATAATTAAGTATGGTATTGTTTTGCCACCAAAATTTGTAAAAATTTGGGCACTATTCGAACGTAATGTATAAGCCTTCGAATGTATTTCCATTGCTGTCAAAGATTTCAGCAATTAATCGATTCCGGCATAATTTCCGTTTGAACCTTTTATTTTGCCTTCAAACAACTATTAATACTAATAAAAAGGTCACTACCCATTTTCGAACTGTAACTCATTGGGGTTCGAACTATTTAATAAAGTGTTCAAATGGTAAGTCTATTTTTCGCTAAATTTAGTAACTTCATCCATAAATTTCTAGTTCGATCGTATCTAACATCCGTTGAAAAGTTTATTTGATTTACGCTCGAATGATTAGTAAATGTTTGAAAGGATATTTTATTACGGACGAAATTTCTCATCCTAAAATTTATCGTTCAAACTAAAAATTGATTGTTCGAACAGTTAATGACTTCCGTCGATTTTTAAGATCAAATTTCTGCATTAAAATTCTTTTTTTTTTTTTTACGATTTTTATTTCTTCCAAAAAAAATGGTTTTAAAATGAAATTTTTGTTCTAGTGATCATACTCTAAAGAAGGACTTGGAAAATCAATACAAATATTAGAAACAAGTGTTCTCTTAAACAAAGACTTTAAAGTTGGTTATTTTCAACAAGATTGACTATTTTAACCAGTTCATCTATTAATCCTCGAATCTTTAACCTGTTCTACTATTCCTCAATAAATAGTTATATAAAATTATAATAAAATGAAGAATATTTTATTTGAATTTTAAAATTTGAAGTCTTCGTCTCTTTGGCTATGGTTGGGTTTAGATGTTGAAGTGAGTTGAATTGAATTGAGTTGAGATAATAAAATATTGTTAGAATATTATTTTTTATTATTATTATTATTATTATTTTAAGATTTAAAAAAAATTAATTATTTATTATATTTTATGTTAGAATTTAAAAAAATTATATTGATAAGTTGAAATAAATTAAAAGAAATTGTGATTCCAAACGAAGACTATGGTCTACCGTCGTTGGGACATCTGCCCATGTTGAAAGCAGCACATTGCGCCACGAAAGAGGTACGTAGAACGTTGTGGTAATGACGTCATCAACGATGACGCTCAAGTACTTTCTTTATTCTTTCATTATTTATAATTAATTGAAGCAATGATATGTATTTTTTTATATTTTCACTTTAGACTCAAAACAATTAAAGTTGACAGACAATATTCTATTTTTAAAATTTGCCTAATATCATACTTTTTATCTTTTTTATCTATCCGGTTGAAAATTTATTTTCTCCTTGAATTATTCATCTAAAACCAATAAAATAATAAATATTATTTATTATTTTTATCTAATTTTTTCATCATATTTTAAAAATCTAGTAATTATATTATATTTTTAAATCAACTAAAATATATTTTATTTTAATTATTATAATTGATAATATACATTTTTTGTGACTTTATATTTAATAACATCACGATTGAGGAGTAGTTCCATATAATCAAAGATATTTGCTCTTGCATTTGCCAATTAATCTCAGATCTGCCCTTAATCTCTTTTTTTAAGGGCATATCTGAGATTAATTGGCAAGTATAGCCTGGCTTTTAAATTCTACGAATATTTCCATTAGATCGATGGATGCGGCATATTTGTGTGTGCATGACAACTAACAAATATAAGATATTCGACATTCTATCAAAATTATATAGTATAAAGATGATGATACTTTCGTTGTTTAAGGTGTCATTTAATATTGGAGGGAGATCAATCTATTCACCAGCTGTCAAAGAAGACATGCATGGACTTTCCATTATAGGTCTTTCAAAATATTTGATATAATTACTAGCATTGTTCACCCAGGTGTGGGTTCATGTACTCGACTCTCTACAACACGAAAGGTTTTACAAGGAAAATATATCGTTGCAAAAAGTCTTTTTCTTCCTTGCAACTGACTATTGGCAATGCTTTCGAAATTGCCGCATTAGTGAATGTCTACACCAACGAGTTTTTTTCCATAGCAAATAAAGACTTTTAGCAATTAGATATTTTTCGTTGCAAATGTATATATTCTCAATGCTATTGTCCATCTAAGGGATATGGGCAACCGTTGCAATTGGTCTTTTACTAACAAAATATTTCATTTTTGCAACAAATTTGGTTGTTGCAAATATGCATTTGCAATGAATTTGGTTGTTACTAACAAAATGTACAATTGCAACGAATTCGATGCATTGCAAATACATTACAATGCTTTTTTCCCCCTGTAAATCTACAATTACAACAATTTCATTTCGTTACAAACATATAATAGCAACAATATCAATTGATTGCAATGTAATACATTTGCAACAAATGTAAATCAATGCAAATGTCCATTTCTAATAAAATGATTCGTTGCAGAATTAAAAGTGCAACAAATGCACTTCATTGCAAATGTAGTTCACTAACGAAATGCATTCATCACAAACATACTGAAGCAAAGAATGCAATTCGATGGAAATCATCGTTGCAAATGCAATTATGCAACATATAAATTCATCGCAAGTGGATATTTACAACGATGTACATTCATTGAAAGGTACTACAACTACGATGTATATTCATTGCAAATGGACATTTGCAACGATATACATTCGTTGCAAATGTATTTTGCCAGCAAAACACATTCATTGCAAAAGTACTTCACATTATTGCAACGAATTGTATTCCTTGCAAATGTAATCATGCCATTGCAAATTCGTGAGATTTGTTACAAATTTATCTACATTTGTCATTGCAATTTTTGTGGCTTTGGTTTGCAAAAGGTGCTGGTTTTTGAATTTTGTTACAAACGAGTCCAAATTATTTAAAACTTCATCAAATCCCCTATATACCTACTTTCCATTAGTTCACAATGCAATTAAACTCACTGAAAAACTACTACATATACTACCATGAACTTATAAAAAAATCTACTGCAATGCCTCTTACACCATTGGATTGACCAAATCTTTTGCAATCTCGTCTCACATAATCTATTATATCATTAATAAATCCAAACAACATATAAATTTCAAACATGTAGTGCACAAGAATATCATGTTTACAATAATGTCATATTTATGTTCCACAATCACAACCTACAAGTACATCCATTTCATTAAAACAATAGCACAATAGCCTTTAGACAAACACTCCACATACACCATTTCATTATATTTCCATTACAATATAAAGTCATCATTCATGATGGACACATAAAAACATTAATATGCAATTGTCCTATATATATAATCCGAAGAGCAGTAGTATACAAATGTAGAGATGCCTTAACCTAAATTCCAAGACTAATTCTAACAATTATGACCTGACTAAACTTCAGTCAAACTATAGTAATGTGACATTTACAAATAATCTACATCGGACATTGTCAACCACATAATTACATCATTTTCCTCACTTATCAAAATAACTTCATCAACTAAGTTCTCATTAATATATCCATTGTAAAAGTAGCCAAACATGGGACAATGACCAAAAAGATGGCTATACTCCAAACTATCATTCTAACCATTGCCAAAATAATATATGTTTTGATTCACTTGTATATATTTACCTTTACCAAAATTCGTTGTATGTCATTCTTCAGTATTAATAGCCTATGGATCACTTCTAGATTCCCTTTGAGACTCCATAATCTGGGCCAACCTTAGGTTCATGCGTTCTTCATGGAGCCTCTAATTCTCCATAACTGCTTCCAAGCCCCTTGTGAGTTCTTTACACTTCACTTTATACATCTCAACTTGTTGTACTAGATTGGTGCTAGGGATGTAAAGAATTCGGTCTAGACCGAATTCTGGACCAATCGGTCTCGTTCCCAAAATATGTGGACCGATGAAATTCGGTCCGGTCTCGGGGTTTACAAATTTTAGACCGGACCGGACCAAATTGGACTGAACCCCTATACATTATTTTTAATAATTTAATATATTATTTAATATATTAATTATATAAGTTAATGGTGCAATTTCATTTAATTGATTATCATTGACCATATAAAATAATGTATGCTATTAATTAATAATAAATCATAAATCATGTTATAATTTATGTCATTATATGTAAATAGTTAATACATCATACATTCATAGAATCATACATACTCTGCTATTTAGACTTAATTAAAATAATTAATTTTTTTTTAAATACCTAAGTTGCAAGTAAATATGAAAAATTTATGTACAATGAAATTATTTGATATTCATTAACATTGGCTTAAGTGGAATGTCGAGCATAGCTGAAGCGAACACTAGGGTTTGTGTTTCACTGGAGCCTACTGTCGCGCAATACTCAAGCGAACTCACAGGTTAAGCTTTGCTCAAGCCCACTGTTGAGCACACCTCGAGCTAACTCATGGGTTGAACTTCGCTTCAGTGTTAGGTCAAGCAATAGTCGAGCGAACTCATTGTTTCTCGATTTTTTAGCTCCAAAACTAGTCTCCACCCCAACACTTAATAATTATGCATACTAAAGAGTAACGTCTAAATTAGTAAGTAGTAACTATCGACATTATAAATATAATTATAGTAAAAAAAAATTTAAAGAGTTAGTTACATAATTCACATTAATAATTCGCTGGATTTTAATTTAGTAATTTAAATAATTTCTTTTATTAATTTATTTGAAAAAAATAATAAAATAACCAGGATGAACCTAATAGACTGATCGGACCAGACCGATGGTCCCTAGGGATGTTAGGTCTGGTTCAATTTGAGAAAAATGATGGACTGAAACTTTTGATCCTTTATCGGATCGGACCAGGCCAATTTACACCTGTACCTGAAAGGTAGAAAATATCCATTGTTCACATAACTTTTCCCGACTGGTAGATCCACCATAGTTGACCCTTTTGCCAAGGTTGCAGCATGTGTAGGGTTTCTCTTATATTCCAAGTACAATTGATGATGGAAGGCATTGTAACTACTTTGAAGCTATAATTTTACATATTCTCTATGATTTGGGTTCTCCCAATCTAGGATGAAATCCAACTAATAACATATTGTATTCAATTATTGCGGGGAATTAAGCAATAATAGTTAAGTAACAAATTATATGTTGAAAATAGGCATGATTAAACTCACCCTAACAAATTGTTCACTCATGCTAAAAACAGCTCATACTTGGCGAATGGGCAATTAAGCTCTCCGATCTAACGGATGAGGCTTTTAGCTTCATACCACAAATATTTCGTCCTGACATTTGGACTACTTGACTTCCATACCAAGATTGATTTGTATTAAACTCGTCAACAAAAAATGAAATATCATGTTAATACAATAATTTTCAATCCCCAAACCGTCGGCCCCCTCCATTCAGCTCCTCTCTCGCATAATCCATTTCACATCATGACAGTACAATTTAATGGTATGAGAAGAAATACATACTGTTCAACAAGTAATCTATTAAACAATCTTTAGTTATGTGCCATAAATTGAATTAAAATTTGGATATAGTTGTTAACTTGCCTATAAAGTTTGAGCACTAAATTTACAATTAAAGGTTAATCACTCTTTGGGGTTTTTTCCGTACATCTATCACAATTTAAATGATAGCAATGGATGAAAAATTATGTTCGATATTGAATTAAAAGAGAACACGCTTCTACCTTTGTAGCACTTGACCTTGCTTGAACCTAAACTTAAGTGAATTAATATTATATTTTTCAAGATCTTCAGGGTTTGTCAACTGATCAAAGAATTTTCCAGAATCAACATATATACTTTTATTAATTGGCTTCCCTCCATGTACTCGAAAACTGCAACAAAAAGCGTCATGGTTGTGTAACTGAAAAATCTACCAAAAAGCCCACAATTCAAGCAACCCCATAACACCCATGAAGTTCATGAACCTAACAACTAGAAAATCAAGCATCTCAAACAACCCAATAAAATGTACATTCCTAGATTTTTTAATAGATTTCTTATGAGATATATGAAGAGAATCAAAACTAATGCTCCATAACATATGGCAGACCTGGATGACATTTCATGCTCTAAGAATTTTGATTATTTCCCAAAAACAAAGCCAACAACAAAGAAGCAATTTGACAACAGAGAAGCAATCTAGAAATACCGAGCTACAAAATCAAATCCAGGAGGGTTCCATTGATGAACAATCTAAAAGTTCAGATACTTGAAGGAGTAGGTGACGACGGGGAAGAACAAGCAAGTGGCGAGTGGTGAGTGGTGACGAGGAAGTAGCATGTCGGTACAAAAGGGGAACCTTCTCGAGATAGGGGGACAAGCTTTAAGATTTGGTTTTTGAAATGGTGTGTTTGATATTAGAATAAATATATATAGAAGTCACTATTGGGAGCATCCATTTTGCACACATGATGTGGCATCATGTAGACCACACATCTCCCCAAGTGAGTGTTGAGAACAATCAACTAGAAACATCCACACAGTGAGTGCAAAGTATGCACTGCTATAGTGACTTCTCTCTAGCATTACTCTTTATATTAATTAAGGCTATGTTTGGTTAGTAAGGTGATCTCACAGACTATCTCACTAATATTCATAAACTATTTACTACTTTTTTACAACTATTAATTAGTAACTACTTTTTCATTAGTACTATTCACAGATCACATGAACATCCAAACGTGATTTAAGAGAAACGATACATTTCATTTTTGAGTTTCCTTTCCCACCCTTCATTTCATCAATTCCCTGCCCTTCATTTCACATCGCAACATTAATCAAATGGCTCGTTTCATTAAAGCAACGTAGCCTGCCATGTAAGTTAGTGCACGGCGACAGTACAAATACAACTGCACATAGAGTTTTTGAAAAAATAATGTGAATATATAAAAGTAGTTATCGGGAAAACATTACAATGCATAGTTTATATTCAAACAATGTAATTGTAGGCTGTAAAGCATCATCATCATATATAGAATTGGTAAGAGCGACAACATATTTTTTGTACAGGTTCGAATATTAATGTTACTTAACACGAATACAATTCATGAGTTCCAACTTAAGATTCGTGAGACATTGAAATGTGTTTTGCAATTTTTCATTTCAGATAAAAACCGAGCTGAGGGATTTATTTATAATTTGGGGAGGGAAAAAGCGTACGTCATACAAACCATTATTTGAATGTACCATATATGCACATTACCGTGTTCCAATGTTGAGATAGTTTTGCAAAAGTTATGTAACACCTGGACCCAAAATTTGTATAGTTGGACTTTAGATATTCTTTTTTAAATTTTTATTTATTTTTTTATTAGAGCTTGATATTTTAAGTTTTTATTTTACAGACTTGTGTAGTGATTTTTTTATTATTTTCTGCACTCATTTATTTATTGTTTATTTTTTCCGCATGTATCATTTTTTTTTTGTTTTATTTCTCTTTCGGTCCTTATCTCTTATTTCTCCCGTAAGTTTGTTTTCCTCGTGCACGTCGTGCATGCTCACACAACTCATCTTCATCTGCTCACACGTCTCCTCCTCTAGGGTTTTTTTTCCTTGTTCCTCCACAGATATTTTTTTTTATATATATTCGTATCCGAAGAATGCTTCCGCCGCTGCCCTCCTACGCGAAACCTTAGCCCAGGATATTTTTTTTTTCCTCCTCTTTGCAAACAGCGTTCGCCCTCCGGCTCGTTCACCACCCTGCCACGCCCAACCTTTGGTTCACGCACACAGCCATGCTTACCACCAGGTTTTAGCCACTGCCCGAGCCCCACGAGAACCGCACAACCACCACCGAAGGGTAGTCTCACTGCCAAACTCTTCCACATCACGATCCAGTCACTGCCATCAGCGTCTTTCCCGTAGCAGCAACCCACGAATCAGACTCAACGCTGCCGTCGCGTCCCGCCCTAAGCCATCGTTCAAGCCATTGAAGAAGCCTCTGTTTTTGTCTCCGAAAACAGAGTATTTTTTTTTCCTTTTCTGTTTACTGCTATTCGACGCAAACCAGTCGAGCGCCGCCACACAGCGTGTATCGTTGGGCGCTGCACTCCATCCAAGTTCGTCACTCTCCACTCGGTAAGCTACCCCCCCGAACTCAACTCGCCTCTCCGTCTCTCTTCGTTTCTCTCTCTCTGTCTCTCTCTCGCTCATCTCTCTTCCTCCCTCTCTCTTTCAGTGCGCTGCCGTCAGGACAGCCTCCGCCCACCGCAACTCAGGTCCTCCACGATCTCCTTCCCTCACGGGAGCTCCTATCGCACGTCTTCCCTCACTCGTGAGTTTCGAAATTTATGGTTATAAGTACTGCAGTTACGTAAAGTTAGTGGGTAGGGGAAGATATTATGAGATTGCCATTTTTGCCCTTAAGCCAATAGGATTTGAATGTATTTTGTTTTTAAAATGGGTTTTATTTTTCGGTTGGGTTGGGTTGACTTTTACGAAGGGTTTTTGATCACAGATAAGTCTTTTATTATGTTAGTAAAAAATGTTTCTTAAATGCTTTAAATTGTTATTTCTTTCAAAGGAATAATCGGTAATGTTGTATTTTTACAATGACTTAGTTTATTATATGATCGTTGTGTAATTTAAAATATTTTGGTGTAATTATATTAGCTGGTATTAGATTTTATAATTACACGTCAATAGTAAATAAGTTAGACTTTTAAATGTTTTTAGCCGAAGTTATTAAATGGACATTGCCAATTTTAGGAAGGGATGTTATATTTTGGACTTTTGAGGGTTTTATGATATTAAATAGGTTATTTTATAAGTTTAGGCTTAAATACCAAAATACGTGATTGTTTGGAAATTTACGGGAATTACTTGATTATTTGATAGGTGACGATTGTTAATTGTTGACATTTTGAAGAAAATTCTGAAAAGCTAAGAAGTTCAGGTAAGCGGGGTTCCTATGCTAGACTTTGCATTAAATAAAATGAACTGAGGTCTTTTTGGGAAAATCTGCATGTTTTGTTATGAGAAGAAATTTGAACTACCTCAGTTATTTGTTCTGCATTACCCATGAGATTCTGTTTAAGAAGAAAGTATTTTCTGTCATGACTGGTGTAGACATGAGCTTATTTTTGACATTCTGTTTCTAAACTTTGAAAATAAGAGCGAATATGAAATTTGTGCATAAATTATGTTGTGATATGATTTTGTTCTGTTCCAAAAATTTTTGTTCAGTACTCTGTTTGGATAAGACGTAATTTCTGAAAACCTTTGGCATGATTCTCTGATTCTGAATTTGATTCTGTTTCCGTTCTATTCACTTACGGCCCTGCCACGGGTAATAATAGTGGCATACGGCCTAACCACGGGTTACAATAGTGGATACGGCCCAACCACGGGTTATAATAGTGGATACGGCCCAACCACGGGTAATAATAGTGGATACGACCCTGCCACGGGTTATAGTAGTGGTCTCTGTTTGAGTGCACACCTTGGTGACAGAGTGTTTCATGTTCTGCTTGGCTATCCGCAGATGCACAACCCTACCACGGGGATTATACATGGCCTCTGTTCTGATATGATGTTCTGATGATGATGATGATCTTTTATGTTATGCCAAAGAATATTTTGAATGAAATTATTTCTAAATCTTCACTCTGATATTTTGATAACATGTTCTGCTTCCGCACTCTGAAAATGAAAATGTTTTGTTCTACATTTTGATTTCTATAAATGCTCATGTTTATACACTAGTATATGTTCTCTGCTTACTGAGTTGTTGATAACTCACCCCTTATCTCCATATATTTTTCAGATAATTTTGATGGTTCAATTGGAGAACAAGAGTAGAAATTTTTAGCAAGGTGTGATGATCGAAGTGGAATAATACCTGAGGATACAAGTGCTTATTTGAGAGTCATTGTTAGTAAACTGATTTTATTTTCGGTTATTTTTTATCTGATGAGTTAAGGATAATTTCAAGTTTTGGAGAGTTTTTAATTTATGTTATTAGGGATTTCTTTATTGTCGCCATGGAGGAACTTAGATTTTTGGTTTGATTAAGTGTATTAATATTTTATGGGATTTTCTAGAGTTTATAGTTGTGTTATTTAAGTTAATTTTAAGTATTAAGAGCTAACTCTCCGGACCTCTGGGAACGGAGTGTTACAAGTTAAGCACCGTTTGGATGTTGAGCTGACTCGAGATGAGTTGAGTTCTTTATTAATAATAGTGAGTTGAGATAGTAGAGTGAGTTTTATAGGCCCACCTAAGATGAGTTTATATGTATTTATGAGAACTTGAAAAAAGGTTGTGAGTCCTGTGTATAAAGATGTGTTGAGTTGAAAAATGTTGTGGATTCTACATGTAAAAAGGTTTTGAGTTAAGATGTATTTAACGATTTGAGATCAGTTGTGTGTTCAGATGTTAGACTCAATTTAAAATTAAACTAAATATCATTAATGCAAAGGGGGGAATAAAGAATGATCGTGGTATATATATAGTGTCCAGTAGTACTAGAGTAGTGAAACATGATTTGTTGGACAGCAAAACTACTAATGCATTAAAATAACAATATAACAATAGATAGATCACCATGCCGCATGCAAGACTCGCTCAAGTATATATTATGAATATTAGACTTTAGATCACTTAATTGTAAGGATGTGGCTGAATGAAAAAGTGGTGTCTTCAAAAGCAATTAACAGACAATCATAAAAGCTAGACTTCCTAAACTTCTTGCATGCAACAGGAACGTGTCTTGGACTCCGCGCCTATTACGCATGAACCACTCCTTGTCTCTTGGATTTGCTGCTGTTGCTTACTTCGACGACACCCTGAAAAGTGCATGTATTTATTGTATACCTCTTCTTCACATGCACCAATTAGCCGGAACGAGCCCTCATACTGTTCTACCTCTTTACCTACGCCTGGGTATCAGTTTGAAAAATAATGAACTAAATCACAGGGATTGTATATGTTGCAGTAAATTTTCCTGGCAAACAAAAAGAATTCCTCGAGTGCAAAAGCACAAAAAATAAAATAATATTTGAATTACAGAAGCTTCATATATACCTGCTATAGCGAAGAGAGAGAGCATCCAGTTTGTATGACAGTAAGCACCAACAAGATAACAGCGGCTATGGTAGAAGCGCCCATCCAAGGCGTGCGAAAATAATCACGTTTCAAGGTAGCCCACAAAATCTGAAAATAACTCACACGGGTTTTATAGAATTTGCTCAAATCTTCACCTATACTATGATAGTTAGCGTTCATGGATGAATATACGATGTTGCCGCACAGCTTGCTAACAAAAGTCGTTGAATTCGTGTCATCTAGCCAGTCAGTGATGATCTCCTCTCGAACAAGTAAATCTACGTCTTTGCCAGTTTTGATTAGGTAACGTAACAGGATATAATAATCAGTAACATATGCATGATCAGGATAGTGACATTGCTCAATAGCAATGAGGTTTCGAGCATAGAGCTCTGAAGTATTGTTCCAGTCAAAGCGTGGGATATGCAGCACTCCATCATTTGTAAATTTTAGGTCGAGCTGTGAGCATTTGCTTGAAATGTCCACCCATTTAAACTTCAATCCAACCTCAGCCAACTGGGTTGCAGAGTGCATTTCCTTAAGTAGTTTCTTACCTCTCTCTTGTTGCCTTTCAGGAGGAGGTAGGCAAAAGAATCTAACCAAGTCAGCAAAGTGCAGTATATTCAACTCGGCACAGGGAGACTTATTTTGAAGGTTGTAACGAGAAAACAGCTGAAAGGTAAGGTCAATGAAGGATGGGTACGATGTTGGGAAAGATGCAAGTACCGTAATCTCATATATTTTTTGAATAATAAAGAAAGGAAGTTGATTTTCAAGTAACATAAAGTCCAACTCCATCCCACTCCGCAGCCATGGCTTTAATGTTGCTAATTGGTCAGATGGCATCCAGTCCTTCCTAGGCAAGTTTCTCAAGAAAAACTCAATAATGAAAATCGAATCCAGCAGGATCATTTCCACAAAATCATCACTACATATACTCTGAAAAGTCTCTGAATAACATTCACGGACACTTTCTTCAGCAGCTTTTATAGTGCTCACCAAATCCTCCAAGTTTATCGCGGTAGCTCGTTCCTTCATGAAACTCTTGAGATATCTCAATTTAAACTTTTCCATGGCCTGCAATTTTTTATTTTCACGGTGAAACGGCCCTATTGAGATAACCTGAGGAGTGTAAGCTTCTTCGTTCGAATAGCGAAGGGGATCTGGTACCTTGTAGATACAAATTCCAGGTGATTCTAGGAGCGGCTTTAAGCTTTCTAAAGTTTTTGTGATTGCATTTGCCAACAGATCATGTTCATTTTCTTTCATCAACGAATTGGCAATATTCCCTTCGTGATCTTGAAGTAGTTCCTGATGACTTGCTGATTCTCCCATCGATCTACCAACATATATAAATGGCCAGTAAGGAGGAGATCTGATATATAATTGAAGGATCGATATATGCTTTGAAAATATCTTCATCTTAATTAGGCCATTTATTTTTAAAAATGAAAAAAAGAAAAAGCAAAGTACGTCCAAACTTAATGCCATTTAGTTAAAAACAGAGAATGACAGATATCGTGTTGAATGAATGCTAAGAATCTAAGATAAGCAAGAAATTAAGAATGAAATGAACTTCAGAATATTGATGAGATTGAGGAAGAGAGATTTTTGAACCTGGATACAAATTAAAGATCAACAAGTCCAAGCAGCTTTATCCGTCGACACTCAGATTATACAGAAGAGGGGATCCATGTTCTCACTTTGAACTCTATACGTACTCTTGAAGTACTTTCAAATAAATAGGGCGTTGGGTTATGTGTATTTATAAACCCCCCCCCAAAAAAAAAAAAAAAAAAAAACAATTGAGGTGTAGGAATCAAAGGAGGGCCCGCCATAATTATTTATTGATATAATTTGTTGCGTTAACTTCACGTTAATTAAATACTCGTGAATATATAATTTGGCACGTGGCTAGTTGCAAACATTTATTATTAAAAAAATCATGTGTTAGAGTTCAACGTCTGAGTTTAAAATAAAAAAACCCCACTCCTAGAGACGAGTAATGTTTGTAGAAATTAATTAGTTGAGATGCGCAAATTTCGCACAAGTTCAAATGTGGACTCCACTATAAAAATATATTATAATTATAATTTAAAATAAAGCATATTATCAATATATCTATCAATTAACTACCCAAGTTAATAACGGAAAAGTGTTAGGAGTGTAAAAAGATAAATTATGTATTAAAAAGATAAGTTATATAAAAACATATATATAAGAGATGGTTTGAAGGAGACCCAAATGAAAAATATTTAAAAATTCTTTTAACATATGAATTTTTACTTCTAATTAAAGATTTTTAGAGCAAAAATTTTGAAGTGTCTAAGAAATAATAAGGTTTCTTATAGGTTTTTGGACAATTGAGGATTTTTTTTTTAATTTTTAAAGAGGAAAAATAAATTTTTTAATTAATATTTAAAACATATAAATAAAATAGTTTTAATTGTATAGTTAATGAAATGTTAAGATCAATTGCACGTCATATTAAATATTTTTATTTTCTATTTTACATTCAAACTTGAAACTAACTATATAGTTATGGACACTTTTAAGTAATATTCATGTTACTTTTTATCATATACAAATTTTTATATATCCTTCGCCCCCTCTGCATAAATTTTGGCTTCGTAAGGCCTAGGCTATACGAGTATGAAGAGTACTCACAAATAAAAGTTGAGAACTTGACACAAACTTGAAGGGCTCATTTAGTTATTCACGTTTATCACTATTTCATTTAGCGATGATATAATGGTGATATATCCTCTATATATATATATAGTGATATATGATATATGCATGATATTACACTAATACTATCATATATAAACTATGTAGTGATTTATATCTAGTGTTTCCCCTTGTCATCTCAATGAACATGGATGCCAAGGAAGTAGGGCAAGTCACTAAGATATTTCATTATGAACTCAGTTTGTAGGCTGCCAATTAACTCAATAATCCTAGTTAAATTAGTTTCTATGACAATAATATCATCCACATAAATTAGAATGAAGAAATGAACATTAGATTGATGAAGCATAAAAAATGAGTTGTCAACCAAGGAACCTGTAAATCCAAGGTTAAGAAGAGATTGAGTTAACCTATGAAACCAAGCACAAAGAGCTTGCTTAAGCCCATAGAGAGCCTTGGTGAGTTTACACACATGATTAGGTAGCTTTTTGTCAATGAACCCAATAGGTTGCTCCATAAATACTTCGTCATTTAGGTATCCATGCAAGAAAGCATTGAATACATCAAGTTGCTTAATTGGCCAACCATTGGTGACAACAAGGGATAATAAAAGTTGAATTGTAGAAGGCTTAACAACAGCGTTAAAGGTGTCTATGTAGTCAATTCCATCTCACTGCTCAAACCCTTTGGCTACTAATCTAGCCTTAGACCTTTCAATGGTGCCATCAGGTTTTTGCTTCAGCTTAAATACCAATTTATTTCTTATAACATTTCTATCTTGTGGTCGTGGATAGAGGGACCAAGTTCCATTTTCCTGCAAGGTCTGGAATTCACTTTCCATAGCAACAAACCATTTAGGATCTGACATACTTTGGGCAAAGGTGTGAGGCTCACAAGGTAATTTGGCAACCAACATTGCTTTCAAGGGTGGGCAAAATTTCTAAGATTTCGACTCCGACTGAATTTAGACAACGCTCCAACTCTGATAGAGTTGGAGGCGGAGTTCAGAGTTGGAGCCCAGATGGGTTCCGAACTCCGATATATATATATATATATATTTTTAAAAACACATAATTAAAAAGATGTCGTTCCACTTTAAGAGGAACGACATTGTTTCACTCACTCTACAAAGATCTTAATAATGCAATATATTTTAACATAATGAAAATCATGTCCATACTTTAAGATTATCTAATAAATATTCGTTTAAAAAATTCTTGCAAATTAGACCATTCCGTATTAGCCATGTCAAGCGCTTATGACGAACAAGCGTTTTGTAGGAGAGATGTACATAGTAGTATATTGCAAGAAATATACAAATTATAATTTAAGAGTCTCATAGTAAAATTTTAAAGGTTTATTGGAAATTGAATTATTTTATAAAATAATTTTTTCGACTTTTTTATATAAGAATAAATTAAAATTAACTCAATCAAATAAATAGTACGTACGGTTTTCCATAATTACCTAGCTAATTACTCATGGCTAACCATGCATATTTGTGTCTTAGATATAGCACATTATAGAAAATAAATTAATTTGTTGGAGTTGATTATATTATGCTATAATATCAATTAGGAGTCGACCATTAATATTGCATTGACTTAGTAAAACTTGTTTAACTCCGAGGACTACAAGAAAAATGGACTTTTGTGACCAATTTATTGCAACCAAAAGACTATTCACAACTAATTTTAATTGTAAATAATTATTTCACTGGAATTAACTAGTCACAAATAAGTAATTTTTTTATTGTGGAGACACATGGTTAGGTAAGGAAGCATACACACATGCACAAATATGTGCCTATGTATGTGTCGTGCGTGTGTGCATGTGAGTGCATGTGTGACTATGTACCTTGAGAGTGCAAAGAAATCATGGTATATTTAAGGAAAATTCTAAATGCAATCTTGTTGGGGAGTCCTCGCACAAGACTTGGCATGGAGGAGGGGCGATGAGACGAGTCATTTCATTAAAAGCATGGAACTGAGGAGGAGGCAATGAAACGACTCATTTTATTTGGGTACAAAGTTCGTTCTCAGTTGGATATGACTGGAGCTGAACATGGATCTTCTCAAACTTCTTCATCCTTCATTCCGTGGATGGCACTATCTCTGGATTAGGATCACCATATCGCTGGCGCAAGGAGCTGAAAACTGAGGAGAAGCATTTGTATTTGATACATCTTCTTCGAGCCTATGATGCTTACCATGTGGCTACCAGTAGAATTGAGAATGTCGATATTGGCCTTGAGCATAACTCCCAACTTGCCTCCTGCAATGGCGATTCAATGCAGTGAATTTTAATCTTGAAAGTTTGGGAGTTATTGAAACATAATCCATCTCAAACTCTACCGAAGCAAAGCAACAAAGAGATAAGGATAAACATAAGGAAAAATGATGAAATTCATCACAAGAAGAAGAGCCATAAATATGTTCTTGGGTTCTATTTTTGTTGTTTTGTTTCTTTCTGAATGTAACAAAGTATTCATTGAACCCAGCACTGATTAATCATTATAAATAAAAAGCACGGCTAAACCACAAGAGTGTGTATAAGCCAATTCATTCCTTTTTCTAGTTTGTGTTTCTTTAGGAGTTAAGACAGGAGAAGCTGTTGTAGTCAACTCTATACTTCAGCTACACACTCTCTTGGCTACTGATGAAGAACTTTCTCACAACGAACTCTCCTTCAATAGCAAAGAACTTGCAGAACCATGATGATGAATTCTCTCACAAGGAGCACTACTCGTGGTAGGAGGTGCGGTAGCAAATATGTGATGAGAGCTATAGGGAGGACCGATGATGAGAGTGGGGAGGAGGAAAGTTGTGCTGACCGCACTCAAAGAGAGACCTGAAAATCGACGGTGCTGGAAGAGAGGAGATCCAGTCGACACCAGCTAATAGAGTTGCAACTTGAAATCAAAGAGAAATTTCATGCAACGCAGTCTAACTCGGGAGAAAGGGAATGCAACTTTTGTCATTGCAATTGACTTCAACAGAGGCCATGCAAGAAGTGTACGCGGGGACTAAGTTTGGGTGATTGTACGTAGACACACTCTATTTAAAATTTGCTTAGTTAGTTTTGACTAGAAACGGTCGCTTTTCATTTTTTATTTACTTTTTGTTTATTTCAAGAGAAGTATAAGGGTTTACAAGGATATTTTAAAAAATAAATATGCAAACTAACTTCACTTAATGTAATATGTCAAATCTATTTTGCAATAAAAAAAAAAAAAAACTTTGTAATCCAATATATCACAAAAAGCAATAAATTTATTTCTATAGAATTTCTTTATAAACCAAGCATTTTTTTTTAAAATGTAACCGTTCTTTTAGGAGTAATTCAATGTAAACAAAGACTTTGCCAGCCAAATTGCCAATGAACAACATCAAAAACAGATAGACACCTAAACAAAGACTTAGAAAGTCAATACAAATATGAAGTACTAGAAATAGATCTACTCTTAAACAAAGACCCCAAAATCGATGTATTTATAATTCTATATCTATTAAAGTCTTTGATTAATCTTCCATCAGATGGATCTATTTTTAAATATATTGTGCCATCAATATTTTTTTATGCACTTGCTTTTGTAGCTCCTAGCGCATCCTTTCCTCTTGCTACTCTTCTTATTACCGCATTTGTATCTTCATCTTATACTAATGAGAGAATAGATCATCAATTTCTTGGTGCCTCTACCTCATCTAGTACCTCGATCTTTTGCCGCGCAACATCCAAGAATCTTGTGAGCTCCTGCGGTCTGGAGCCAAATCCTATAGATCAGGTGCATGGCCACATGCTTGATGGTGAAGATCACCATCAAGCATGTGGCCATGATCTAGGCCCAACATGATTAAATAATCATTGATAGATTATAGAACTTAACGCTAACGATGAATGGAAAATTATGTGGAGTTATGTTGTTTGTAAGTTGATGTATAAATACATTAATTATTTGTACATTTGCAATTGGAATAAGTGTACGTAAACGACTATTAATTATTCAAATGAAACGGAAATCCTGTTTAAGTAAGTACCATGATCTTTTTAACTCTCTCTGCACTCAGAGTAGAGTTTTCTTTTCCTCGTCTTGGTACAAGCTTGGTGGAAAGATGATTGACGTTTTGGAGGAGCAGTATGCTAGTCTTTCTCTTACTGAGAAGGAATCTGAAGAAGTGGTGGTGGACATTAATCACGTTGAGGAAGTTCTGTCTAGTGGGGAGAATTGCTTGATTATGCAGTTGCTTACTAGGAAGCACTATAACCATGAAGTGTTTAAACAAACAATGAGGAAAGTATGGAGAACAGTTAAAGGCGTTAAGATTCGTGATCTGAATTCAGATTTCAGTCTAGCAGAGTTTGAGGATGTGAAAGATAAAGTGAAGGTCTTACGTGAGGGCCCTTGGGCGTTTGACAAACAGTTAGTGCTTTTGAAGGAATTTGATGGTTTGGTGCAGGCTAAGGGTCTAACAATTGTTCATGTCCCTTTCTGGGTGAGGATTTATGATTTACCACTGATGGCTCGGAACTCTTATGTGGGGAAATTAATTGGCAGCTTGATTGGAGAATTCCTGGAGGTTGATCTCGCTAAGGGGGAGTTTGAATGGGGTGAGTTCATGCGCGTACGGGTGCTCTTAGATATTTCAACACCACTTCAACGTAGGAAGAAACTGAAACTGGGGGATGAAAATTACTGCTGGGTTCGTTTGGTTTATGAAAGGCTCCCTGATTTTTGCTACCAGTGTGGATTATTGGGTCATTCTTTACGTGAATGTGCGGAATTTATTTCAGTCAATGCAGAGATTGATCAACTGCCTTATGGAGCTTGGCTTCGCGCAGGCTTTTCGTCTCCTAAACGCGGGTGGCAAGTGGGAGCCGGGGCTCGAAGTAAAGAGGGAAGCCGAAATGCAGATCCACCGCAGCCTATGGCGGTTGAGCCTGCTAAGGGAGTGTCTGTTCCGCCGGTGAACGAAGGTGCAACTGCTGAGTTGGTGGGGAATCTTCCTTTACGGGAAGGTGCATCCATAACCGAACGTGTGACTGTGGGGGAGAAGAACATGGGTCCGGTGTTTGTGGAGAAGTTGTTTTCTTTGGATTCTCCAGTAGTTGCTCATGAGGGTAATGCGAAAATGGATAAAGGAAGAGTGGGATCAGGGGACACGTCGAATTCGGAGAGAGTGGGAGGAAGCGTAACTCCCGCTATAAACGAAGACCATCTGGTGGATGTTCCGATTGTTAAGAGTTCAGAAATGGGCTTGGGCCCTAGCCTTGGATCCACTGAAGTTGGTGTTCGGCACCCAGGCCCGCATACGCAGGAACGAGGGCGGAAGCCCACAAAAGAGGCTGCAGAATTAACTAAAGGGCCAAACTGCTGCACGCCTAATTCTAATTCTAAGGCACGGGTGGGTACTATTCAATTTCACACAAAGGCAATCTCCTTCGACGAAGCTGTTGGAGAATTTGCAGCAGCTGGTGGAATTTCCAATCGGCCATTGAGTTTCTCTCCGAAGAAAGCAGTAGTTGGTACCCGTAAATGGAAGTTGCCCTCTATCAAAGCGGATGCAGGACGCCCGCACAAAAAGGTACATGTATCCGATTCTCCCCTTGCGATATCGGCGGCGGCTATTGCACAGCCCCGCCAGACACCATGAAAATCCTGAGCTGGAATCCTCGTGGGCTTGGGAACCCACGAGGTATTCGTACTCTTCATGATATGCTTACGAAGGAAGATCCCGATATAATTTTCTTACAAGAAACCCGCTTAACCTCTCGGCAGTGGGACTATTGTAAGTTTAAGCTTGGCTTTTCCAATTGCTTTGTAGTTGATTGTTTGGGTCGTAGTGGTGGGTTAGCTTTGCTTTGGAAAGAAGATTTATGTTTGTCTGTTATTAATTTCTCTATGCATCATATTCATTTTGAAATTCGAAATTCCAATGTGGATGGGAGTCCTTATTTCTGTACGGGTGTGTATGGGCATTCGGATTCGAGTAGAAGGGAGGCAGTGTGGGCTCTGCTAAAATCTTTGGGACACCAGATTGTGAGTCCTTGGTTGGTGTTTGGTGATTTTAATGAGATCCTTAATCATGAAGAGAAATGTGGAGGGAGATTGAGAAATGAGAGTTTGATGCATGGTTTCAGATCAGTCTTAGAGGAGGGGCATCTCAGAGATTTGGGTTTTGTTGGTGTTCCGTTTACTTGGTGTAATAGACGTGAGGGTGAAGGTGTTATTAGTGAAAGGTTGGATCGTTTTCTAGCCAATTTGGGATGGTGCTCTGTTTTTCCGAATTTAACAATCCAACATGGAGGAGCAGCTTATTCGGATCATGTTCCCATTTGGTTAGATACTCTGGGAGGCTTAAATAGAAGGGGTGGAGTTAAACCTTTTCGGTTTGAGGCTATGTGGGTGGGTGAAAAGGATTGTGCTGCCATCATTGAAAGGGAGTGGAGGGGAGAAGAGGGAGCTGTTCCTAAGTCTATACATCAAGTCATGGGTTGTATTTCAAAGTGTGCTACTGAATTGAAAAGATGGAATCAAAGATCTTTTGGTCATGTTCAAAGAGAGCTTGCTAGTGCAAAATTGAGATTACAGAATATTGAAGAAGCGGATCCAACTTGTCAGTCGATGTCACTCCATAAAGCTGCACGTGATGATGTTCAAAAGTGGTTGGAGAGGGACGAGCTTATGTGGAAACAACGCTCCCGAGTCTTGTGGCTTAAAGAAGGGGATAGTAATTCCCGATATTTTCATTCTAAAGCTACAACAAGAAGAAGGAAGAATAAAATTTTACAGCTACAAGATGGTAGGGGTGTTTGGAAGAGTGGTGAGCAGATGACTGAACTGATCGTGGAGTACTTTCAGAGGCTATTCACAGCTGCAGATTAGATTGAAGTAGATGTTGTTTTATCAGGGGTGGAGTGCAAAGTTACTGGTTTAATGAATGATGACTTAACTAGACCTTATGAGGCAGCTGAAGTGGAGGCTGCTATTAAGCAAATGCACCCTTCCAAGGCTCCGTGCCCCGATGGAATGCCCCTATTTTTTTCCAAAAATATTGGGGGGTGATGGGTAAATCAGTAATTGAAGCTGTGCTAAATGCTTTAAATTCTGGAAGTTTTCCGAGAGAGGTAAATCACACTTTTATTACTTTGATTCCTAAGAAGCCCGACTCTATTAAAGTTGTTGATTTCCGTCCTATTAGCCTTTGCAATGTTCTTTATAAGATCATGTCTAAAGTTATTGCGAATAGACTAAAACAAATTCTGCCTTTGGTTATTTCGGAATCCCAATGTGCTTTTGTCCTTGGTAGGCAGATTACGGACAATGTTTTAGCGGCTTATGAACTATTGCATTATCTTCGGAACAAGAGAATTGGAAAAAAGGGTTTAATGTCTATAAAACTTGATATGAGCAAGGCGTATGATAGGGTGGAGTGGTGTTATTTAGAAAGACTCATGGGGGCTCTTGGTTTTGCACAAAAAGTGATAGATCTTATAATGAAATGTGTCTCCACTGTTTCTTTTTCAGTTCTTGTGAATGGGAGTCCAACAGGGAATATTATTCCGAGTAGAGGGCTTAGACAGGGCGATCCATTGTCTCCCTATCTTTTTCTTCTATGTACTGAAGGTTTGATTAGTTTGCTAAAGAGGCATGATGGTCCAGGCATGGTTGAGGGGGTTAGAATTTGTAGAGGGGGACCAAGAGTCAATCATTTGTTATTTGCGGATGATAGTGTTATCTTTTGTAGAGCTGATATTGGTACTAATGAAAAGATCCAGCTTCTCTTGGATGACTATGAGAAGGCCTCAGGGCAGTGTATCAATAAAGAGAAGACTTCTATGGTTTTTAGCAAAAATGTGGATGAGGGCTTGAAAACAGAAATTATGCAGCTTTGGGGTGGAAGTTCTACACAGCAGTATGAAAAATATTTGGGGCTACCACCCATGGTTGGAAGATCAAAACGCGGACTTTTTCTGGTATTAAACATCGGTTGTGGCAAAAACTTCAAGTGTGGAAAAGGAATCTGATTTCCCAAGGAGGTAGACAAGTTTTGGTCAAAGCAGTAGCTATGTCACTACCGACTTATGCTATGAGTTGCTTTTTATTTCCCAAGTCTTTGTGTCATGAGTTAGAGATGATGATGGCTCGGTTTTGGTGGGGTAACCAAACTCAAGGCAAGAAAATTCATTGGGCTAGTTGGGAGAAACTTTGTGCTCCTAAATTTCGGGGTGGTTTGGGTTTCAAGAAACTTAGTGATTTCAACTTGGCTCTACTTGCTAAACAAGGTTGGCGGCTTCTTACACAACAGAATTCTCTCATCTATCGAGTGTTTAAAGCAAGGTACTTTCCAAATTATAGTTTGTTTGAGGCCAAGATTGATATTAATGCTTCTTATGTTTGGAAGGGTATTTTTAGTGCTTTGCCTTTGTTAAAATCTGGTTGTATGTGGAGAGTGGGAAATGGTCGCAGTATTAGAGTTGCTCTCGACTCTTGGATCCCGGGTTGTGGCCGTGATGAGGTCCAGGGAGCTATGGAGCAACTGAATAATGATACTTTGTTGGTTCATGAATTAATTGAGGAAAGAATAGGTTGGTGGAAGATTGATGTGGTTAGAGCTCTCTTTGATCCAAGGTTGGCAAATCTGATTCTGAAAATTAATATCTGTTTATCTGAAGAAGTCTCTTGGTTTTGGACTCCGGAACGAAGTGGTTCTTACTCCGTTAAGAGTGGTTATAAGGTCTTACAAAGGGAAGCCTCTCAGATTCTAGGTGAGGGGTCCAGAGGTGAACAAATTTTGAAGTTCTGAAGTCCTTATGGCAATTGAAGATTCCCCATAAAATGAAGATTTTTGCATGGAGGGCATGCCACGATTACTTGCCTACTTTCCAGAATTTGAGACAAAGGAAGATAAAAGATGAGGATAGATGTGTTTTTTGCAGTCTGTGTTCTGAAGATACAGCCTATGCATTATTTTTTTGTCCTATAATTCATGATGTGTATATGCAGTATTTACCTTCCTTGCAAACTTTACACTCCCCTTTATCTTTTTGGGATGTGGTGCTGTATATTAGAGATAAGGGTGATCTTGAAATGCTTACTACATTTTTTGTTATTTGCTGGGCTTTATGGTACCGAAGGAACCAGTTTTTGTATGAAAAGGTGGTGCATCCTTGTACAGCTATGATTAATAACGCCCTTTCTATGCAATCAGCTTACAAACAGGTGCAAGTTTTTGATGGGGTTAGTAAGCAAGTAACTAAGGTGCTTAGTTGGTCTCCACCCCCACCGGGCTTCCTGAAATTAAATGTGGATGGTGCTATATTTCCTGATCAACATAGGGCAGGTATTGGGATTATACTTCGGGATGGAAAAGGAGACGTGGTTGCTGCTTGTAGTAAGTTAGAAGGTGATGTTGTTTCTCCCGAATTTATTGAGGCAAGTGCTTTGCTGAGGGGTTTACAGTTTTGTGCTCAATGGGGTGTTCCAAAATTGGTGTTGGAAATAGATTTTTTGCTTCTTGTTAATGCATTGCAATCCCAAACTGTTTTTCTCACAGATTTTGCATTTCTTATAAATGATATTCGTCGTATGATGAGGGGTTTTCTAGAAGTTCAGATTTTACATGTCAACCGGATGGGTAATGTAGCAGCTCACCAATTAGCAAGAAATGCATGGAATGTTGAGGATATTGTAATGTGGTGGGGCTCTTGTCCTTATTTTGTATCACAAGCTGTATGGCTTGATAGAAACAATGTCTTGTAAGGACTTTATTATTTGAAATTAATAAACGAATCATTGGTTATAAAAAAAAAAAAAAAAAAGGTGTACGTAAACTTAAAATTTGGCTAAAATCACATTTTGGCCTTTTGTTTATTCCATTCCAAAACAATTTCTACACTAAACTATCCAATTAAATTAATAATCTAAGGTTTTCAAGTAGAATTTTTTTTAAATTATCTTTTAAATTAAATTATGCAATATAAATATTGTGTGATATAATCGTTAAATAAAATTATTAAAACTACCTCTCAAATGCTTCCTCGTAATAAAATTTTAAAAGAAAAATGAAAAGAAAAAGGGTCCATGAGGAGGTGCCACTGGCAAGCTTTTATAAGATTGTGTTTGGGTAGTCAGGTATTCTATAAATAGTAATAAAAAATTAATGATAGAATATTGAATAGTAATTAATAGTAGCGAAAATTAAGTGAAAAATAATAATAAACTAATGAATAGTAGTAATGTATTCTAAATACCTAAGTGCAAAGTCTACTTAGGCCTAGCAAGAGTGGAAGTTGCGACAGAGTTTAAGGTTACGTTTGGATGTTAAGCTAAGTTGAATTGAGTTGAGTTATTTATGAATAGTAGTGAGTTGAGTGCATAAAATGAGTTATGTGGGTCCATCTAAAATAAATTTAGATGTGTTTGGATACTAAGTTGAGTTTAGTACTATTTATGAAAAATTGAAAAAGATTGTAGGTTCTATGTGAAAAATGTGTTGAGTTGAAAAGAGTTATGGGTCCCAAGTATGAGTAGGTTTTGAGTTGAAATGAATTTAGTAATTTGAAAGTTAGGTGTTTGGATGTTAAACTCAGATTAAAATTAGATTGAGACTGCATTTGGTTGCAAAACTCAGTTGAGATCAGCTGAGCTAATTAGTCTAATTTTAATGCTGAGTCTAATATCCAAACACAAAACTCTCAAATTACTAAACTCATCTCAACTCAAAACCTCCTTACACATAGGACCTACAGCCTTTTTTAACTTAACACATCTTTAAACGTGAGAACCACAACTTTTTTTAACTTCTCATAAAATTTACTAAACTCATCTTAATATTCAAATATTGTTTAAACTTAGTTAGATAGACCCCATATAATTCTTTCACTACTCAACTCATTATTGTTTGTAAAGAACTGAGCTGAGTTGAGCTCAACATTTAAATGCAGATTGAACTGAATTGATCTTAACTAAATCTTCCAACCAAACGAGACCTAAGTATTCAACGTGGGACGATCAAGAAAGTATTCATAAAATATTCAATAGATGTAAATAATAATTATACAAATATGTAGAATGGTATAGAATTTTGATTTGCATTTACATTTAGCTTAATTACGAGATTTATTATAATTACAGTAAAAACGTAAATATTAATGGAGACTTCCACGTTATAATTAATGATGTGATGGGTGTATCAATAAGCCTACAGCTTATAGCTAGAGAAATTACGTAAATATTATTGTTTTGTAATTGAAACCAAATTAATATTAATTCTGAAAAACTAATTTCATTTCTAAAAGTAGTGCGCCATGCGTGATTATGGCTCTGAAATCGAAAAGAAAAAATAAGTTTAACTTTTGAAAAAAATTAATTTTTCTCCAATTAGCAATATCAATTTTCTTAATTGTTCTTACAAATTAAAAAACGAAAATCATGTTTTTTTATTAGTTTTTATTATTCACTTTTTTTATATTTCGAGTTGCTTTATATTTGGTTTATTGAATTTGATTTATGGTTTTCTCATAATATGTTTTATGCATATGTAGGCAATGTGGATTCATATTTTTATTGGATAACAAAACTTTGAGGTAAGATTTCTAATTTTTACTTATTTAATAATTTATATTTTTAAATTAATTAGATTTAGAAGTTGGCATATTTGTTTTTTTTTTTTTTTCGAAGAGCCGGAAGTCACATGTCCAATAGTGACCCTGTCCCAATTTTATTAATAAGCCCTCACTTATGGCGGAGGAATACCGTGGTTACAATCAAAGACTAAACCCAACCAACAAACGTAACGCAATGAACAACAAAAAATAATCCTATAAAGGAGTTACAACAAAACAAGACTTTAAAAGAGACCACAAAAAAAACTACTAATATCAAAGAAACTCACCGACATCTTAATGATGGAATACCAGACAAATCCAAACGCAATAAACCTCTAAGGACCCGAGGCAAAATAGAATTATTAGTGAAGTTCAAATCGAAGCCATTTGCACCCTCCTTTGCCAACCAATCCGTCATCTTATTTCCTTCTCGTAACACGTGTTGAAACCGACAAGTAATTACTTGAGCCAAGCTAACAATTTCCTCCCAATAATCCTCCAGGTACCAAATCCCACATCTCCCCCTATTCCACCAAGAGATAATCACCAAAGAATCAACCTCTACAATCACATTCAGAATATGGAGAGATCTGCAAAGTCGCAAACCAGTTAGGAGCGCTAATAACTCTACTTTATTATTTGTGCCATGACCAATAGGAGATGCAAAAGCCTGCATAAGCCGACCCTGCTCATTTCGAATAACTCCACCAATACCACTAGCACCTGGGTTCCCAAGACTAGTATCATCTGTATTCAATTTAACCCACCCTGAAGGTGGTTTATGCCACTTGACTAATTTGCATCGCCTTACCTTTAACGGGACCGGTTGAATCTGTAAGGCCTCAAGAATCATGGCATCATATCGGGATAAACTATGAGGATTTTCAACTTTCTGACAAAGAGTACCAATCCAAATACAAATGGATTTAATGACCGCATCTTGAGCTTCCACTTTGCCCTCCATTCGAGCTAGACAACGCCTTCTTCAAATTCTCCAAGTAATGATGACAGGTAATAAACCAATAATAATACCTACCTGAGAATTAGTCTGAGCACGCCTGAACCAAGAGGAGACATGCAACTTCCAGTTACTGCCAACCGGAAGTCCAAAAAGGTTACCGAAAAAGGACCATATCTGTTTTGGAAAATCTCCCTCAATGAGAACGTGATTAATGTCTTCATAATGTTCTGCAATACAACAATCACATTTGGAAACAATAGGAATGCCAACACGACGCAGTCTGTCATCAACACTCAAAGCCCTATGCCAAACCTTCCAAAAATGAATAGACATTTTTAGAGAAACATTTTTATGCCAAATCCAAGAATGCTAGTCCAATCTTGAACCTCTGACTCGAATATAATGCCAAGCAGATTTGGTAGAAAACATACCTGTCTCAGATGGAGTCCAAACTAGAACATCTTTTCCCGAATTTTGCCCCGATAAAGAGGCAACAATATCATCCACATTCTCTAATCCGACCAAATTCTCTAGGAGATTAACATCCCAATTATCAAACAACCAACACTCTTTAATTTTTAGCAAAGGGTGACCCACAATCGGCCTTTCATTGCACAAAGGACCATTGTGCCTCCATTTATCATACCAAAAAAAAATGTCACCATCTTTAACTCTCCATTTAGTATTATTCAAAATCAAAGGAACACAACGAGCAACCATTCTCCAAAATCTGGAGCCTTTATCAACATCAATAAGTAACCATGGTTTCAAACCCACATATTTAGCCTTAAAAAAATTTGCCCAGAGAGAGTTACCTTGCAAAAGATTCCAAGCTAACCTCATATGTAGAGATATCTGATTGTCCATGAAATGCCTCAACCCCAGCCCGCATTCCGTCACAGGACTACAAATAGTTTTCCAAGCCACCCATTTTTTTTTTTTATCTTTCCCATTAGATTCACCCCAAAAGAAAGAACTCATCAGCTGATGGATCTTATTAATTACTGCTTGAGGGACCTGTAAAACAGCAAAAAGGTGAAGGGCCATACTAGAAATGACATGACGTAATAAAATTAATTTCCCTCCAGAAGATAGCAGCCGCATTTTCCAACCACTTAATTTTTGTCTCACTTTATCGATCATGCATTCAAGGTCTAAAATTTTTAGACACCCCAAAATAATGGGAACTCCAAGGTATCGAAAAGGGAAATGCCCCTCCACAAAACCTGTACTCCGAAGAAGATGACGCTTGCGAGTAGAAGAGATTTTATTCGAACAATATAGGGCGGACTTTTGTTTATTAATGGCCTGACCCGACCATCTTTCATATTGATTCAAGATACTTTGGAGCATCCGGACCGATCTTTGACTTCCATTAGAAAAAATAACCACATTATCAGCATACATTAAATGAGAAATAATAGGCGTACCTCGGGCCTGATGAAAATGCCCAAATCTATTCTCAACCACACTACGGTGGATCAACCTGGAAAGAATCTCCTGCTGAATAATAAACAAATAGGGAGATAAATGATCACCTTGTCGAAGACCACGGCCACCAGGTAAAAAGCCTTTTGTTGTCCCATTCATCATAACCGAATACCATGGGCTAGATATACAGAAAAAAATCAGATCACAAAATTGGGCCGAGAATCCAAAACTCTTCATAACCCTTATCAAGAAATTACAATCAACACGATCATATGCTGTTGCCATGTCTACTTTCAACATAATATTGCCACCGTGATTACTTTTGTTGATGGAGTGAACCATTTCCTGCGTAAGACTAATGTTCTCATAGAAACTTCGACCCGGGATAAAAGCGCCTTGTTCCAAGGAAACCAATTTTGGCAACAAACTAGTCAAACGATTCACAATTATTTTAGAGCAAATTTTATAAAAAACAGAGCAAAGACTAATGGGACGGAACTTATCAAAACCTGTTGGAGCATCCACCTTTGGAATAAGAACCAAATAAGAAGCCATGAAAAATTTTGGAAGATACATGGAAACAAAGAACTCTGACACAACATTCCCCTCATCATTTTTAACTACCTCCCAATAGCTTTTATAGAACCCAGAGCCAAAACCATCAGGACCAGGAGCACTATTAACAGAAATAGAAGATAAAGCATCAAAACCTCATCCAAGGAAGGCGCACGAACCAAAGAGGCATTCTCCTCCCCAGAGATAACTGAATCAATAAGCCCCTCAAGGTTTGGATTCTCAACTGGCGACACCCCCTGAAGGAAGTTTGAAAAATAATCAACCGCCCCTTGATGTATAGACTCTGGAGACGTATAAACCACCTCATTTGAACACATCTCAAGAACCCTCTTTCGCCTTTTATTAGCTAAACAAGCATGAAAAAATTTTGAATTCCGATCCCCATCCACTTTCCATTTTAGCTTGGCCATTTGAGACAATCTAATTTCTTCCCGATGCCTCCAAATTGCTAAATCTAAAATAGCCCCCTGAAGCTCTCGATCAATATCTTCTTCCCAATGTAATTGAAGCTTTAATTCAAGCTCCTCGACCCTTTCCTCAAGGGTAACAATATGACTCACCGTATGCCCAAAAACCCTTTTGTTCCAAGCACACAAAGCAACTTTAGTCTGTTTAAGCTTCATAATAAGATTTTGAATGGCTGAACCACCCGATCGAGATTCCCAAGCTTGCCGAACACAATCCAGAAAATTTTGATGTTCCACCCACATCTGTTGGAACCTAAAAGGGGCAGGGCCATAGGAAAACAGATCTTGCTTGAACTCAATACACATAGGAGCATGATCCGAAGTAGATCTTGACAAATAAGAACAAATAGCATTAGGAAAAACCGAAAGAAAAGATACTTCAATCAAAACATGATCCAGCCATGCCCAAGAGCGAGCAAGACCATGCTGCCCATTACACCAAGAGAAGACACTTCCCTTTGAAGCCATTTGAATCAAACCCCCCTGCTGAATCCAATTATTAAAATCCTCCATGGCTCCAAGAAGCCTTGGCCTACCCCCACATCTCTCGGAATCATTCCGAATGATGTTGAAGTCCCCCACATACATGCACAGCTGTAAGCCCATAGACTGAGCACAAAGTTCATCCCACAATCTGCATCTATCAGCTCTTGTACACTTAGCATATATCACATTTAATAAAAATTGCTCAACACCATCACCCACTCTAAGAGAAATATATTGTTCACCCATACGAAACAAATTTACCGACATTGAGCCATCCCAAAAAATCCATATTTTTCCCCCTTCAACCTCATTAGAAACAAAATTATCAAAATGTAAAGATTGAGCTAATCTCCTAGCAACTTCCAGATTTTGAAAAGGTTCCAAAAGAGCTACTATTTTCGGTTTCAACTTTCCAATCAATTTTTTTTAGTCTATCCTTTGAAGTCCCAACTTCCCTAATGTTCCATACAAAAATTGATTCAATCATTGAGGAAGGTTAGGAACTCGGGCAAGAACCCGAGAAGAACTTCTCATCTTAACAAAACTTTTTTTCTTGTATTTTCTTTTACCTTCAATGGCCTCAGACTCCGTCATATAATCTTTCTCCTGCAGAAATACTTGAGGTTGTAATTCTAACTCTGGCTCAGAAGCAACATCCTCCAAACTCAGACTATCTTCCGCACAGTCTTCTACCAGAACCTCCACATCCTCCTCCTAGTTTTCACTGCATCCCTCCATAGCAACAGAAACTGATTCTTTTTGGGGGCCCATTTGTCCTGATGTACCTTGTTCTTCATGTCCCGTAGATAGTAGCACCATATTTTCCATAACAACAATTACATTGTCATTCACCTTCTCAACCTCATTCTCAATCAACACCTTCTCAACCTCAGTTTCAATCAATACCTGCTCCATGATCGACGGATCAGACCCAGCTGCACTTGGGTCCAGCTCTACTGCACTTAGCACCACGTCGACAGTCTTCCCAACCACGACTGCACCCGAAATCTCCCCCTCAGGCTCACCACCACTAATCTCCCCATTCACTGTCTCAGTGCACTTCTGGTCCCCACAGTCAGATATCGGATCATTCTCTACCAACGGAACTGTGACCTGCCCTTCAGTCGATGCCCCAGACGCACCCATATCCGACCCTTCTTTCCTGTCGACACGAACCTTGCCCAGCTTTCCACCCTTCTCAACACGGCATGTGGATTTATTGTGTCCTTGCATCCGGCACTTACAGCAGTAGGCAGGGGGCGTCTCATAGACCACTTGCTGTTTCCTACTCAAAGGCAGACCTGGAGCACCAATCCAGAAGTGCGATAAAGGCTCTTTAGCCTCGTCAACCTCCACACACAGTCTTGCACCATCCGTTCTCGTGGCACACCGAGTCGGATTATCCCGCCGAATAAAGGTCCCAATAGGGGCCATGAGAATGGTCAGAAACGCTTCACTATAAAAGTTTGGGGGAAGGCCCAGGAGGGAAAGCCATACCGGAACACGAGAGGGCTCATCATCCTCTATGAATTCTGGTGTCCAACGAAACACGCGATAAAAGCTTCCGTTGATCTCGCAAACGTCCCTCGACAGTGCTTTCGTGAAGTCAACTTCATTAGCCATGCATACAAATACGTTACGCAGTCTGCGCATGGAAGAGACAACCGGGGTGGTTGAGAGACCCCAATGATTGTGTATGAAACAGCGGACAACATCCAATGAGGGCCGTTGCTTCAAGAACTTGAGGACCACCGAGAAGCGGAAGGACTCGGCAGACTTGATAATCTCTTCACGCAAGAACTGGAAGTAAACCTCCCCATCAAGGACTTTTAGAAGGCGGGGCAGCAGCATCATCTCTGGAATGGGCTGGGGGACGGCAGCCACTAGTTCGGCGAAGGAGGTCCAACCAGTGGCTCCATCTATGGCTGCCATGTAGCCAACCGTTGAAGGCTACGTAGAAAAATGAGCAATAACCCTAATCCTCACTTAGAGAGAAAAAAAAATAATGAAGTTGGTATATTTGTGTTTATGCAATCCCATGTGAAATGTATCCTATTGAAATATGCATCTATAATGTATACTTAAAATATAATTTGCTCTTTAATTAAAATTAAAACTTAAAATATAATAAACATAACAATTATTAATACTTAAATTAAAATTAATATTTAAAATATAATAAACATAAGAATTATTAATACTTAAATTAAAATTAATACTTATAAAATATTTAATTAAAAATTATTTTGCACTTAAATTAAGAATTAATACTTATAAAATAATAATATTTGTGATTTGTAATGTGATTTTGCAATGTATTTGTAATTTGAAATGTGATTTAATTTCAAATTTAATAATTGTAGGAGTTGGTTTACTATTTAGGTGCCGAATATATTAGTTGTTTTCATATGTAGTTGAACCTTGGACCCGTTCAAGAGTTTGGACCAAATATTCTCATAACGAATGTTTGGGTATAACTCTTAAATTGTCCAAAATTGATAGTTTGGGATTCTATCATCGATATGACAGATATATTCAGTTTAAACTCTTCTATTAGTCAATTAAAATTTTGGTTCAACATTTCCTTACATTCTTTGAGTATGTGGTCCGTAAGTTTCTCGGCCCATGAGTAGGGTTGACAACTTATTGTGGCTAGCATACTTGGAGAATTGTACGGAAAATGTGCATAACTTTTTACTAACATTAGAGTTTTCGACTGAGTACATATGCGATATAGATGATAGTCTCTCAAATGGAATATGACCCAACTATCTTATAAAATAGATGGTAAACAAGTATGAATATACTCTTAATAGTGTTTATCCCATGAATTGGATTTTTTTGATAGACAATTGATGAGTAACGAAAATACAATGAATAAGAGTTAGATGCTATTGGAAGATAGACTTGGGCGAGACTATAAGGAGTGTGCACATGAGGTGAATTTTTTTATAGAGTTTGCTAACATTAGTGTTGACAGTCGAGGATTTATAAGATGTTCATGCAATAAGTGCAAAAATCTTAGTTCTTATAATTTGGTGGTAGTGGATGATCATTTATTTGTAAATGTAATTGATCCTAAATACTCACCTTGGGTCTTACATAACGAACTATTTCCAAAAAGAGTTAGATTTAGCAGTTAGTCCAATCAAATGGAGGAAGCTAACGATATCGACTTGGACGACATTAATATGGATGCTTCTGATGACAGTGATAATAATGGAGAGGATATGACTGAGATGTTAGGTGAACTGGATGCATGAATATTTGGGATGAGGGATAAAGAAGGAACATCTACACAATCATTTGAAGGACATAGAAACTTTGGAAGACTGTAGGAAAATTCACAATGAGAGTTGTACGAGGGGTGCGCCCGTCATAGCAAGTTATCTTTCACAATGAGGTTACTCCATATTAAATCTATTTGTCGTATTTCTGCCAAGACCATCAACATGTTGCTAGAATTTTTTAAAAAGACTCTCTCTCAGAATAATGTAGTACCTCGTAATTTTTATGAAGCGAAGCAAATAAAGAGAGCTAGGATTTGATTATAATATCATCCATGATTGTAAAAATGATTGTGTTTACTTCTGAGAGCAATATGCAGAATTTGATTCATGTCCAGTGTGTCATGAGTTCAGATGGACATCTGATAAGCATAATGTACCCCAAAAAGTGTTAAGCCAGTTTTCGTTGATTCCTCAACTTCAAATATTGTTTACGTCCCTATTGATTGCGAAAGATATGTCTTGACATCACACAGAAAGAGTCCAAAATGAAAGCTTCCTCTCGCATCTTGCAGATTCCTTACAATGGAAGAAATTTGACGTCGAATATCTATGGTTTGCCAAAGAACCTAGCAATGTATGTCTTGGTTTAGCAACGGATGGTTTTAATCCATTTGGCAACATGAGTACTTCTCATAGTACTTGGTCTGTCACATTAATGCCATATAACTTGCCACATTAGAAGTGTATGAATGATCCGTATTTTTTGATAACTCTACTAATATCATGGCCAAGGTCACCAAGAAACGAATTATATGTATATCTGCAACTACTGATTGTAGAGCTGAAAGAGTTGTGGGATCAAGGTCTCAGTACATATGATGTAGCCTCGTCGCTGGAGTTCAAGATGCATGCTGTAGTGATGTGAACAATAAATGATTTCCAAGCATATGGAAACTTGTCTGGGTGGAGCACAAAAGGTAAAACGACTTATTCTATTTGCAATAAAGACACACAGTTTCAATAGTTGACAAATGGTAGTAAATTATGTTTCATGGGACACTATTGATATTTACCACATGATCATAGATGGTGTTCAAATAAAGCGTGTTTGATGGAAAAGCTGAGCGCAGGTCATCACCACCATAATTTTCTGGGAATGATATTATCGCGTAGTTGGGGGATGCTTCAAAAAATAGATTTGGGAAATATACAAGAGTTCAAAAGAGAAAACAACAAGTAGCGGAGTTGAATTGGACAAAAAAAAAATATTTTTTTCAAGTTGTCATACTGGTCTACCTTAACACTTTGCTACAATTTAGATATTATGCACATTGAAAAAAATATATATGAGCATATATTAGGCATTTTGATGTCAAGAGAAAGGAAGACAAAAGATACAACTAATTGTTGTAAGGATTTAAAGGAGTTAGGGATAAGACTCGAATTGCATTTGCAATATAATGGGTCATCAGCCTATATGCCAATTGGATGGTATATATTTTTAAATGATGAGAGAATGAAATTCTATGATTGGTTCATGACAATCAAATTACCAGATGACTATGTTTCAAACATGTCAAGATTTGTTATGTTCAAACACATGATTGGAAGATAACTGGTCTTAAAAGTCACGACTGTCATGTATTTTTGCAGTGTTTGTTGTCGAGTGGTGTGTGTAGAAAGCTTACTTGAGATGTTCGTCAACTCTCACAGAATTACATGGATTTTTCAAGGACATTTGTAGTAGAATGTTAAAAGTTAATGCATTTTTTAAAAATGGAAGCTGACATTGCAGTGGTATTGTGCAAATTGGAGAGTTTGTACTTGCGTTCATTCTTTGATGTAAGGGTTCATTTTATTGTGCACCTACCTCGTGAGGCACTAGTCGCTGGCCTAGTTCAGTATAGATGGATGTATCCTATTGAACGGCTTTTGGAAAAACTTAAGCGATCTGTAGAGAATAAACTTGTGCAGAAGATTTGATTGTAGAGCATACATTGAAATGAATGGCATACATTTGTTCAATGTATTTCTGTAGGGTTGATACTAGATTTATGAGACCGGATCAAAATTCTGAAGGTGGACAACTGGGAGTCTCATCGGCATTTTTTGTATTTTTCCAGACCGTGTGTCCCATAAGCGCACAAGGGGGCTATGACCTATGTGGATAAGAGTTTGAAAAAGCTCGATAGTATATGTTGACTAACTGTGCAGAGATTGACTACTACTTGAGGTTAGTGATGATCCTCTAAATAAATAGTATCTAATTTAAGTTCATGTATAATAATATAGTATTAATTGTTGCAAATTAATAGTTCACATGAACATGCACAATGAACATATACAACTACTTCCCATGAATGTTGTAACTGATGTAGGAAAGATGCACAAAGAGGAATTCGCCTCGTGGTTTGAACATATGGTATTGCAATAAAGCCTCATCTTATAATACGAACTTCATACTACTAAATTCCACTTTTTCTGTCTAACATTGACATAACTATAATAATATTTATTGATGTAGGTTGTATTAAAATATGGTGAAAATCTAAAAGAAATCTCACCAGAACTGTATGTTCTGGCTTGTGGTTCGTCTAGGCGAGCCATCCAATACTCAGGATATTTGGTGTGTGGATATAAATTTCTATAGATTTCACACAACTGACAGAGAATGATATAGTAAAACTCAAAATTGTGGGGTCGTAGTCGAAGGAAGCCATGTGGATGATAACATTGACTTTTACATAATTGTGGAAGATATCATAGCGTTAAAATACGTGGGGGATATATGATCTGGTTGCTTAAATGTAATTAGTGAGATGTCCTTATACCATGTGCAAGATGTATTAAATGTAATTCGCTTGCCAAGCAAATCAAGTTTTTTATTTAGATGATTTGGAGTACAGGAACCCATGGCAGGTAGTGGAGAAGTTTACACTAAGAAATGTATATGATTACATTCTAGAGGCAGACAAACCACATGAAGAAGTTGATAGTCCAACAAATGAAAAAGCGTATCAAGAAAACGAATTAGGCATCAATCTATTTGTTGATCTAAACCAATATGCCATGGTCCCATTGCGTAAAGAAGATGTTCAACCCGAAGTAATTGAGTGTAAAATGTCGAAAGAAGATGAATGAACTGAAGTGTCTAGTGAGGATGAGAGCGACTGGTCCAACAAAATTAATAATGAATGAATTTCAGATAGATATTTTTGTAAGTATCATTCTTATATATAAATATCCATGACGTTTGTTCGAATAATAATTTGTTACAATTTCAAATAGATATGCCTCCCAAACGCAAGGCAACACGTGCATCATTCTCATTCATTACTGACTTCCCGCGTGGTTCACCTGCCGTCAATAGTGGGCCAACATCACCAAACCCATAACAAGGTATTTTATCAAATTAAATACCACATTTAATGCTCAATTTAAGTAATATATATCTAAAAAATAAAATAATTTGATTAAAATATATGCTTTAATTACTGTATATATAACTTTTGTAAGCCAGTGCAGAGATCGAGGCACTACTAGGGGTGTCTGCTGTTGTGAAATTTCGCAAGTGCTTGAAATCATACCAAGTCATATAATGATAAGAACGCTGTCAAACCCACGAGGACTATTTACCTATTAACTATTGAAATTATTCTAATTCTAAGTTATTTGAAAATCAAGAAAAGTGTTGGATTTTGAATTTGAAAAATAACAGCAAATTAAATTAAATCAACAAATGAAGAATTGACCAAACACTTGAAAATAAGAAGATTTCACCAAAGAAGAAAACACTAAGGCATCCAACTCACCTAACCAATCCAATCCCAAATTCTAACCATACAATCAATCAATTATCATCTTGTTTAACGGTGAAATGTTATAACTTATTTAAGACCCTCACTCAAGTAGAATTATAATTACTCAACATACGATAACCCGCGTTATGTCTATGCGAATTTAAAAGCATTTGAGTACTTTAAGATGAATAATATTTCACATAAAAGTCACACAAATCACGTTGGCGCATTCTTGTCTTTCGTTCAATTCATGGCATACATCATATGAAGTTAAACTTCATGCATCATCTTTCAAATTAACATGCACAACTAATGGCCAGATAATGGAAAGTATTAAACTTACTGATGTATGCTCAAAAGGAACGATAAAATTATGATCATATAGAAATAAGATTCAGAATTGTCAAGGAGAGGGTATATTGTAGCCATAGCAATATAAATTAGTTCATAATCGAATCAAAACAAACCATAATAATTTTGGAATTCATAGTGAAAACTATACAAAGAGAAGATGAAAAAGTTAAAAAGGAAATTGTATATAGATCGAGAATCTAAATCGTTGATGAACTCTAATTTTGCAGATTTTCGACCTTCTGCTTGATGTGCCGTTTCCTCTCTGAAAATATTTCTTTTTGGCCAAGGCTTTAACATGAAAGTTGTAGGGTTTTCTCCTGGCTTTCCGTAGACACCGAGATTGCCCTTATTGGAGCTCCAAAAATTGAAGGGTATTTCAAGAATTTGACAGTTTCTCAACCTCTGACTTGATGCGCCGTTGCCTCCTTCTAGATGCGCTCATTTTTGGCAAATTATTCAACACGAATGTTGTAGGGATTTCCGATAGCTTTCCATAGACAACAAAATTACCCTTACCAGAGTTCTCTAGCAAAATTTATCCTCCAAATACTGAAGGGCAATTCAGGAATTTCTAGAAAGGAATGTTTCCTATTCTCTTGATGACTCATTCAATTTCTATGACTTCTTCAATTTATTTATTCCTAAAAAGAAATAAAATAAATAAATAAAAGCTCTAATAAATAAGAAAATAAAACACAAACTAGCATAAAATTAAGAGTAAAAGTGTGACAAAACTTGTGTAGAAATTAAGCATATCAAGCACCCCCAAACTTAAGATTTGCTAGTCTTCGAGCAAAAAGAAAAGAAAAAACAAAAATTAAACAAATAGAATAAGTTGATTTCTCATAATGATTGCCTCATGGATTGCATAAAGAAATTGATTCAAGGAAAAGTCTAAACACTTAACAAGTTTTGTAGATTAATTCAAGAGCTTGCTTAAGTTTACAAGAAAACCTTTGAGTGTGTGTTTGAGTAACCAATATCAACTTGCTACTCTATTAACTCAAATCAATTTATGCAAACTTGATTGAATTATGATTGATTTCTATGAGAATGAGCTTCTCGAACTTCATATGCCTATTTTTCAAATCGACTCTCCACTAATGTTGTACAAACACACCACCAAAGATCAAAAGGTCTTAATAAAAGTTTGTAATGTTTAGCTTAGGGTAATGGTAAAAGAAAAAAAATGGTATGGAACTCAAAGCAAGAAAATTCAACAAAAGCTTCACCAATGAAGAGAGAGACAAAGTTTTACATTTACTTCCTAGAGCAACTTATGAGCAATTTATTCATCTTTTTTTTTCTTTTTTTAATTTTTTTTTCAATTCCACAACCCCCAAACTTATTTGTTTTGTAATTCGGGTTGTATTATTTGTATTTGTTTTCTTTTCTTTTTTTAATAGAATAACAAAACTTGTTCTTGCTCTCTTAACTCTTTAACAAACTTTTTCTCTTCTCCAATGACTAAGCAATTAACAAGTTTTCTTGAAAAGGTAGGATGAGTGTTTATGGGTTAAAAGGTGTGGTTAATGTGGGTTAATGAAAGAAAAATGACCAATGTGTTTAAGGCTTAAAGGGGTGACTAGAGATAGATAATTAGGGTTGGCTAGAAAAGCTCAAATGTTCCGAAGATGGCCTAGATCATTTCTCTATTGGTGTGCTATCTAAGATTTTGCCTTAAGAGATTATCAAATAGGTTCTAGAGCTCATTGAGATTTTAGAAAATATTTAATTTACATAAATATACTCTAACCCAACAAAACAACTTATTGATCATGATATTGTGCAAAAGTGTTTAAAAGAATTCAAATAAACCAAGCTAACACAAGAATTAAGCACAAAACAAGACAAATTTAGCATTTTCCAAAAATTTAACTCAGTTTCAATAGGTATTATCATAGGCTTGTGATCATCAACCTAAACACAAAACCAAAAGGAAAAGAAAATATTTTTGTGATTTTTAAAATTTTTAAATATATTTTTTTTTTGTGAAAATAAAAAAAAAAAAAATAAATGACCCCTACCCCCAAACTTAAACTACACATTGTCCCCAATGTGAAGAATCAAAAGAGATGAAAAATTGAAAGGATAAAAGTAAACTTTTCTGTAAAGTAAATCTTGCATGTCGCAAGAAACTTCTCACGCCCTTGACCTTGCTAGGTGGAGGTAATTTCTCGATGACCTCTACTTTAGCCCGATCTACCTCAATGCCCTTGGAAGAAACTTTATGCGCAAGTACAATTCCTTTCCATGAGCTATTAGAAATAGGTTAAATAATTCGGACATCCAACAATTTGAGCACATCTTTATCTACAACTTCTTGTAAGTTCGGATTAAGTCTCCTTTGTGGCTTCACTGTAGGCTTATAATTCTCTTCCATTAAAATCTTGTGCATGCAAAGTGAAGGGCTTATTCCTTTAATGTCGGCTATAGTCCATCCCAAAGCTTGCTAGTGAGCTCTCAAAGCTCGAAATAACTTCTCTTCTTCAAGACCTATCAAGTAGTGTGCACAATGTTATGTTTTCCAACTTTCCTTTAGGCAAGTAAGGCAGAGATAATTCCAAGTAGTGTGCACAATTTCTTATCTTGGAATTCTCAGAATCATTAGTGCTAGATTGAACAAGACATGCCTCAATTGGTTCCTTAGGATAACTCTCTTCAAAATTTTCTACCACAAGTTCATCAATCACATCAATATTGAAGCATGAATCGATTGTTGATGGGTATTTCATTGCTTCAAAATTTTCCATCTATGAGAGTTCTTCATGTGGCTAAGAATGTTGGCTAAGAATAAGTGGGATTTCTAGATCTTCCTCCATATCTAAAACAATAAAATCTGTAGGGAAAAAAACTTGTCAACTTTAACAAGAACATTCTCTACTATGCCTCTTGGTCGTTTAATGGATCAGTCTACCAATTGAATTGAAATGGTGGTGGCCTTGACCTCTCCTATCCCCAATTTCTTGAAAATGGAAAAAGACATCATATTTATGCTAACACTTATATCACACAACTTTTTCGAAATAACATTTTCCAATGGTGCAAGGAGTAATAAAACTCCCTGTATCTTTAAGTTGTGCTGGCAATATATTTTGTAAAGTGGTGTGCACTCCTCAATCAACATCACGATCTCATACTCTCCTAAGTTCCTCTTGTTTGATAGAGTCTCTTTCATGAACCTCACATTGCTAGGCAATGCTTCTAGGGTATCTTCAAAAAGAATGTTAATATGTAACTTTTTAAAACCGTAAAGGAACTTAGAAAATTATTTTTCTAGCTTATTTTTCTGAAGTCTTTGAGGAAAATGTATAGGAGGAACATAAGGAGAAGTAAGAGAAGAAGACTCGGGAGAACTTCCTGAGTTTTTTACTGTTGGGCTCAGAACAAGGGTGGCTGCCACAGCCTTGGATGTGGGCATTGTGGCTCTCATAATCAGCTCCTCTTTTCCAAAGTTTTTCTCTTCCTCTTGTATATTAAGCTCCCTTCCACTTCTTAAAGTAATAGCATTCACATGCTCTTTTGGGTTGTTTTTCGTGGTGCTTGGAAGTGATCCTTGAGGTCTTACGGACATTAATTTTGCAAGTTGACTAACCGTCCTTTCAATGCTCTGTATAGTGTTCTCATTGTTCTTTAGAGCAATGTCATGATCTTGAAATCTAGCATCCACCTTGGCCATGAATTGTGTCATTACCTCTTTCATAGTTGACTTCTTCTCTTGTTGTTGATTTGAAAACCTGGTGGAAGATTGGCAAAATTTTGGGAGTTGCTCCATGAGAAATTTGGGTGGTTTTGCAATCCTGTATTGTAAGTGTTGGAATTAGGATTGATTTGTCGTTGGTAATTCGAGACAAAGTTTGCTTGCCCCTAACTATTGTTGCCGAATGGATTTCCCACTTGACAATCTACCCCCATATGATTCCATGCACAAAATTCACAATTGCATTAGTAGATTGAATGAAACTCACATTGTTATTGTCTAATTTCTTAGATAAAGTTGCAATCTAAGCAGCTAAAGCGGAAAAAGAATCAATTGCGTGAACTCCTTGGGTTCTTTTTGGTGTTACTCGATCCACTGGCCATTGTTAATTATTGGTTGCCTTCTCCTTCACCAACTTGTATGCATCTTCAGACGATTTCTTAATCAAAATCCCTTCGATTGCCGCATCAATCATTGTACATGTTATAGGCTGCAAACCATTGTAGAAGGTTTGCACTTGAATCCAAACAGGAAGTCCATGAAGTGGAGACTTTCTAAGCAATTGTTTATACCTCTCCCAAGCTTCATAAAGTGACTCCATATCAAATTGGACAAAAGTGGTGATATCGTGTCTCATCCTCATAGTTTTGGTTGGGAGAAAGAACTTTGCTAGAAAAGTTTTAGCCAAATTGTCCCATATAGTTATGGTTAACAGTGGAAGTGAGTTTAACCTTGCCTTTGCCTTGCCTCTTAGGGAGAATGGAAAGAGTCTCAATCTAATAACATTATCAGAAACCCCGTTATGTTTAAAAGTATCACATAACTCTAGAAAATTAGCTATGTGAGCATTTAGATCATCATGTAGCATGCCACTGAATTGCACCATTGAAGACACCATTTGAAGAATAGTTGGCTTTATCTCAAAGTTATTGGCTTGAATGGCAGGCCGTCTAATGCTGGAAGTAACTACGGTGACCAAAGGGACAGGAAAACTCCCAAAGTCCTGTTTCCAAGTTGATCTTCCATTGTTTTATTCTCGGTTGTGGAATCCTCCTTCTCTCTATTCAAAAGATGAAGGGTGCGTTCAATTTCAAGGTCAAAAGGTACTAAATCCAAGTTTCGAGTAAGTCTCATGCACATCAAGGGAAACCTGAAAAGAAAAAAAATATATTAACAATCAAGACTAAGATAAAAAAAAAAAAAAAAATTAACTTAGAACTAGTTGGTACCAAAAGTAATTGAAAATAAATAGTCATCGGCAATGGCGCCAAAACTTCTTGTGAAATTTCGCAAGTGCATGAAATCATATCAAGTAATATAATGATAAGAAAGATGTCGAAGCCACGATGACTATTTACCTATTAACTATTAAAATTATTCTAATTCTAAGTTATCTGAAAATCAAGAAAAGTGGTGGATTTTGAATTTGAAAAATAGAAACAAATTAAATTAAATCAACAAATGAAGAATTGACCAAACACTTGAAAAGAAGAAGATTTCACCCAAGAAGAAAACACTAAGGCATCCGACTCAGCTAACCAATCCAATCTCAAATCCTAACCATACAATCAATCAATTATCATTCTGTTGGAGGGTGAAATATTCTAACCTATCTAAGACCCTCTCTCAAAGAAACATTTCCTATTCATTCAATTTGATGACTCATTCAATTTATTTATTCCTAAACAGAATAAATAAAAACTCTAACAAATAAGAAAATTAAACACAAATTAACATAAAATTAAGAGTAAAAGCGTGACAAAACTTGTGTAGAAATTAAGCACACCAATAGAGAAATTAAGGAACGTGGGTAAGATTAAAGTTGATATTCATTTATCACACCGGTGGCTCCAGAAATTCGGCAACATGGCTTGCTTCTTATGTTGGTACTCTTACTTGCATGTATGCACCAATGGCTACATTCTCCTAGACTAAAGTTCTCCAAGATGTGAAAGACCATGTCAAAAATCATTGCCTGGTAATAAGCTACATCCCAAAAAACTAAATATAATATGTTAATTTAAAGTTACTTTGTATTTATATTGATTGTTTATAATTTTTTAAAGGACGAATTTAAACTTAATTTTGGTCAATGAGATGATCGATTAACGGTTGAGGAACTGATGTCGAATGCACTCTGGAGGTACAACGGCTGATGCCATGCACACTATCAGAAGTTTAGTATTGCAACAGAAGCGCGCCAAAGTCCATTTAAAGTAATGCCACTAAAGAATAGGAGAAGATTAGTGATATGTTTGAAGATCCTGCTACCAGGTAATTTTGGGCTATCTTTTTTAATAGTATATGACAGATGTATTAAACATAAAGACGTAATATGTTTTTAGTAACAGAGTACTGTGAACAAAGCAAATAGATTAAGTTTAACGATACACCATTATGCGGGTTTTTGATTTTTTCATTGTTTGTCTAAAAAAATGGTAAGTTATTATAGTCCCTATTAAATATTAACATATAATACACTTTTTTTTATTTAAGTTCTAATATAGATTTTCCTTTTGCAAGAAGAAGAAAATCTTACTGACTATAATCTGACTCAATTGTATGCTAAATCACATAAAAATCGTGATGGTGTTTGGATCAGGCCCAAAGTAGAGGAAAAATATGTAAGTTTAAATTTCTATAATTCTATTGTCTAATTATATTTTTGTTACTTATACTAACTTTAATGCTTTTATTTTTGTAGGACAAGATGATATCTTTTAAGGAAACTGATGCAGATCCATCTGATAAATCATCTGTCAACGATGCTCAGATCCTTCCTCAAATTCTTGGATCACGTTATGGAGATTTGAGGGGCTTAGGACGTTGCGTGAAGTCATCCTCAACATTATCATTCTCTTTTCGAGTCAGATTGAATGATCACAAGACTAAGGAATTGGAGAAAACAACACTTGAGATAGAACAATTGAGGTCTAAGGAAAAAAAGTTATTGATCCGATTAAATCAAGCTGCGGATTTTGAGGCGAGATTAGAAGAGAACATACAGAAGAGACTGGAGATAGAGGTACAAAAAGTGGTTGAACAAATTCAGTCAATGATGTCCCAAAACTCTATGTCACCACCACAATCTTAAAACTTATTTTTTCTTTAATTGTCTTTCAATTATGATATTCCAAAAAATTTGAACAATTGTGATGTATGAATTACAATTTGGGTAATATTAGTATGATATTTTTAATACCATTATGATTAATACCGTTCGAATGGTAAATTACCATTTATAAATCCAATCGAACAAAAAAGTACCAATTCAAATAAAAACTAATCCATTCGAATGAAAAACGAAAAATATAGTCCGTACGTTCGTTTGAACAATAAAATATTTGTTCAAACAACATTAATATGCAAAACCCTATTCGAACGGACATAATTTTTGAAAATAAAATGTATGTTCGAACGGACAATATTTATGTTCGAACACAAGTCATTTGAAAAATTTATTAGTTCAAACGATAAAATTGGTTCAAATACTCCGTCCATTCGAACATGATTAAATATGGTTATTACTTGAATGGTACATGTCGATTCGAACTAAAACTATTTCATTCGAACTTGTTTTGAGTTGTCTCAAAAAATCCAATCTCTTGTAGTATAACTGGCTAATCATATTTGTGTGTTAGATATAGGACATTATATAACAATAATTAATTTCTTGGAGTTGATTATATTATGCAATAATATCAATTAGTAATCAACCATTAATATTGCATTGACTCAGTAAAACTTATTTAACTCCGAGGCACACGGTTAGGCAAGGAAGCGTACACACATGCACAAATATGTGCGTATGTATGTGTCATACGTGTGTGCATGTGAGAGTATGTGTGATTGTGTACCTTGAGAGTGCCATGAAATCATAGTATATTAATTAAGGAAAATTATAAACGCAATCATGTGTCGAGAAGTCCTCGCGCTTGACCTGACGTGGAGGAGGGGCGATGAAACAAGTTGTTTCATTAAAAGCATGGGACCGAGCGCGAGGCAATGAAATGACTCATTTTATTTGGGTATAGAGTTTGTTCTTAGTTTGATATGACCGAAGCTGAACATGGATCTTCTCAAACTTCTTCATCCCTCATTTCGTGGATGGCACTATCTCTTGAATTAGGATCACCGTATAGCTAGGCTCAAGGAGCTGAAAACTGAGGAGAAGGGTTTGTATTTGATACATCTTCTTCGAGCCTACGCTTACCATGTGGCTACTGGTAGAATTGAGAATGTCAATATTGGCCTTTAGCACAACTCCCATCTTGCCTCCCGCAATGGCGATTCAATGTAGTGAATTTTAATCTTGAAAGTTTGAGAGTTATTGAAACATAGTCCATCTCAAACTCTACCAAAGCAAAGAAACAAAGAGATAATTATAAACATTAGGAAAAAATGATGAAATTTATCACAAGAAGAATAACCATTAATCTGGTATGGTGTTTATTTTTGTTGTTTTGTTTCTTTCTGAATGTAACAAAGTATTCATTGAACCCAGCTCAAATTACTTCTAGCCAAGACTTAGAACTACATGTAACATGTTTGATAAAAGTACTGATTGATCATTATAAATAAAGAGCATGGCTAAACCACAAGAGTGTGTATAAACCAATTCATTCATTTTTTTGGTGGTGCGATAGCATATCTATGATGAGAGCTGAAAATTCCATGAGAGAAGACACAACAACACCGTACAGCTACAGTTATACAAGCTCATTAATTCTTTCATTAACAAAAATTAAATTCTTCACTGTTGGGCCAACTACAGAATCTAGCAACCTCACCTCAAATCGCAGCAAAATATCCCATTTGTCTTCATGCTTAGAGGCGTAGGTGGCTGGTGATTTTAACTCTCGGGTCCAAGAGTTTTCTTCCTTTCTCTTAGCCATTGAGTCAATCCAGAATCGCCCACCATGGAGATCTCAATGGAAGCAGATATACATGGCAATGCAAAATTATAAGCCTCAGAAGGAAAGACATGGGCTTGGGCTGGGGATTGGGCTTGGGCTTAACTCAGATTCTCAAAAGGAAACAAGGCCTTTATTTATGGACCCCTAAGAGATATATTCCAATAGGCCTCAACACTTCTTCTTTGGTAATAAACCCGAACTCCTCTATGAGCCTTCATCTGTTTTTAGCACATTAATGGCCCAAATGCATAGCCCTTCAGCTTCACGTGATCCAGATGATTCTTCCACTTTCATTCATTCACATCCAGCTTTTGAAAAAGACATGGAATTGCCTCCAACTCAGATGAATATTCAACTGATTGAAGACTTAAATGCTCATTGTGAAATCAGTCCCATGCAAATTGAAATGGCAACAAAATTATCAACTGATCCCAATCATAGTGAGATCAGTCTCAGCCAGAACCCAATTACATACATTACAAAAATCCATCAAGCTACACAAGTAATCCTCCTTTCCAAAAGACAGCACCATGTTGAGCTTTCTGAAGCTCCAAAAAGAAAATCTCAATGTCTCGTCAAAGTGGACAAAATAGATCCAAATAAATGTTATGCTCCAAAACAACAAATAGATGAAGATTCAATGGCACTTACTTTCCTGGAAATGCCTTCAGACTCATTCGGCAAGGAAAAAAATCAAAAGGGAAAGCAAAAATCTGTCCCTACAGTAGGCCACCAATACACCCACAAAGAAAGTCCAAATTAGCTAGAGAGGCAAGCTTAAAAATGCCTCCATTAGCCAAGTGAAGACAATGACATAGAATTGCAGTAGATTAGTCCATCCCAAAGTAATCAAAAACTTAAGTGCTAATATTAAAAAATATAACCCGGATGTAGTTTTTTTGTCAGAAACTTTGGTAACGAATGATTGTGCCATATCTATTGTAAATAGTTTAGGTTTCCATCATTTTGTTCACTTTCCTGCTATTTGTAAAAAAAGGGGCCTATTACTTTTGTGGAGACCGAGTGTAGAAATAAAGCCTGTAAATATAAATATTAATGTAATTTCAGTTTTAGTTTACTCTGATCCTCCACATCAACCATGATTGATTACTTATGTATATGCACCGGCCCAATGGAACAACAAAGCTAGCTTCTGTAGCCACTTAGATTCATTGTACCAGGCTTTTCTAGGGCCTTGGATTTGTCTGAGAGATTTCAACGACCTCATTGATCAATCTGAAAAATATGGAGGAAGACTTATCTCTTATACTCCAAATAAGGGTCTAAAAGCTTCATAGGAATGGTCTCATAGACATTGGTTACATGGCCCAAAGTTTACATAGACCAACAATAGACAGGGTCAAGCACTCATAAGAGAAAGATTAGCTCGAGCTGTAATACCCTACTTCTTCCTTCTTACGTATGCTTCTTCTTTCTGATGTACGTTCCCTCTTTATGACATAAGCAAATCCCGAGAGTAGAGATTATGTTAATTGTCTGCCCCTTCCATCTAGCGAATGTGAGCCTCGTTATGTGTGTCAAACTTCGATGGCATGTTCCTGAAGATATTATGTGACTTCTAAGGCACGTCTAGTGTTTTAAATATACTGAAAATATTTATAAGGAGTATTTCCAGTGTTATTGAACTAAATTTGATTTTAAATACGACAATTATAATATTCTTGAAGAGCTCCAAAAATATTATAATTGTCAGAAATCATTTTAATATCATTATTAAAATGATTTCAACTATTTAAAATATTATGAGATTTAAATTATGTTGAAAGCTTTTATTAATTAAATAGTTTTATTCTCTTTAATATGTTAAGTGAGACTTCATCATTTTATTAATGATGAAGGAATATTATTTTATAAACTAAAATTAGTTTAAAATAATATTCTACCTTAATTCCTCTAAGCGTTTTTAATTAAGTTAATATTTACGCATTTTCAAATAAGTGTTTGAGATCCATCGTTAGATCGTTACGTTGATCCCCAGATGAAGGGACTGAGTTAAATACCTAGACTCCTCTCTTTCTTCCTCACTTTTTCCCAGCTCTCTCTCTCTCTCCTCTCCCTCTCCCTCAAGCGTATGCAGTACGCCGCTCACCCCACGCCGAATGCTCCACACCTCAGCCTGGCGTTGTCGTGCGTCGGCAGACCTCACTGCTAGCACCACAAGCTCCACCTCACTCGGGCGAGTCCTCCCATGCCGATATCCCTCTCTCATGCTCCTTCCTCCTTTCCCTCGGTAGTGCACAGCCTGAACTGGCTTAGTGCTTACTGCGTTGCTGTGCGCCGTACTCCGGTGCCACCACCTCCACCGTAGCTTCTCCTCCCACCAGCCATCACTCTCCAGCAAGCTTGGCCTCCGCCTTGCAGCCACCCTCCCCGTAGCATGCACATAGAGACCCACGCATGGCTTCACTATGCGCTGCTTCTAGCGCCGCCGTACGCGGCACCCACGGCCACCAAGCGCCTCCATGCACTTCCCCTTCCCTCCCCCTTCCTCCTCCACATGACTTGAGGCCCATAGCTTCCCTCCACCGCACAGCTTCCTCCCCCTCACACGCATGGGTTTCACACCCTCCACCGCCGTGCACCACCACCCACGGCTTGTGACCACCACCTCCAGCCTCCGCATGCCACCACCGAGCCATCCCAACCACCTATAGCCCTGATCTACCACCCATGCATGCACACTCTCCCTCACTCTCTCACGGGCTTCTCCCCCCTCTCACAAGGCCATTCCCTCCCTCCTTCGCCGTGAGCCACCGTGGCACCACCCCAGTGCCACCATGAGCCCCACCGCACCTCCTTTAGTCGTATCCTAGGTCCAAACCACCACTTTGAGTGGTGGTTAGTCACTGAACGTGATGGACAGCCACTACGCGTGGCTGACTGCCACTAGATCCACAGTGTTACTCTCCTTGCCACCATCACAAGGCCACCACGAGCCCTTCCAAGACCACACCTAGCTATCCAAACGCCTAAATAGTCACAGTACGCGGTTTAGCCACCAAGTATGACCATTCCGATGTCTTCGACCGTGACAGTTAACGAGCAACGCACGGGTTATCTCGTCGATGGTATAACTCTCTATCCCTCTTAATTATGTTAGATATTGATTAGTTGACTAGGTTGTGGACTGTGCTGTTGGTATTGTGGAGTGTGGTATTGTGATGTGGTGCTGTGTGATGAAGTGTTGGGCATATCTATGTAGTGTGGTGATGTGATGTGACGTGATGCATATGTGGGTGTTGGGCATATATGTGTTGGGTGGAGATGTGTTGTGCCGTGTAGTGTGCTGTGAAGTGTTAGGCATAATTGGGAAGTGTGCTATATAGTGTTGTGGACTGTCTTGTAATGGTGGTGTGGTGTATGCGGAATAGGAAGAGTACACACTGAGTGTGAAGCGGAATAATGATTGGAGAATGTCATGAAGTGACATGACTATTGACAGTCGTGCTTGTGATGAGCGAAGTAGCGAAATAAGTGTGAGAGTACGCAGCGGAAGCATAATTGGGCAATGTCACGAAGTGACATGGTTATTGACAGTCATGCTTATGATGGGTGAAGTGTTAGAGTGTAGGAATGGCATAACAGGAACATGACAAGATGTCACGATATGACTGGAGTACGTGAGGAATCGTACTCGTGATGAGTTAGGAGTTGGCGTAGCAGAATGTTGGGTAATGCGACAAGGTCACGGTGTAGCTTTGGAGCAATCTCGAGCTATATGACGTGACATAAGGCGTAATTGTGAAATGAGTCTTGTCGCGCTAAGTGTTGGGATGAACTGTCATCATGGATGGATAACATGAAGAGTCATGCTAGCCGAGTTAAGAGAAGGTTGGTATTAAAGTATGATCCTTGTCCCTGTAAGCAGGTGATCAACGTGTCATATGTTGATCTTAAGTGATAAGGGGGTAAGGTAGATGTGTAATTTGGTTAGACACATGTGCCGGACGGATTCACCATATGTAATGGGTAATCTGTCCTGAGCATAGTTACACAGTGCTTATGTAATGTCCTGTCCCCGAGGGTCCGGAGAGTTAACTCATGTCGCCTAAAAATCATTTTCCATTCACATAGTACATAATCAACTTTTTCTCGATCTCACAAAATACTCATTAATTCACATCAAATACTCCAATATAATTAATCCAAGACAATAAAAAGTATTAATAAACACCAACCTCCCAACAAATCATATCATCAAATCGCAACAAACTACTGAACAAAAATCGTCAATACTCATGTAAACCTTCTATGTTTAAACCATCATTATTAACTCCCCTTACCTATGCTCCATATTCTTGATCCTCAACTGAAATATTCAAATCATCTGAAAAATATTGTGGAGATAAGGGGTGAGTTATCAACAACTCAATAAGCAGAGAATTTATACTAGCGTGCAAACATGAGCCTTTTTAGAAAGTTCAATATGCATAAACAAAACATTATATTTTTATATGCAGATCTCAAAAACGTGTTATCAGACAATCAGAGCGACTTTTCAGACTTTCTAGACTAAAAAAAAATTCAACTGTACATATTTAAAGGTCCATTTTATATTCAAAGACACTTTGGCATAACATAACTGAACATCTTATCATATCATATCATATCATATACCATGTTTAACCCTTGTGGTAGGGTTGTGCTATCCCGGGTGGCCAAACCAGGCAGTATCATGTGGTGAACTTCCCCTTTTTCAATCTTGGAGCTCCGAGTGTGCACACAGGAAAGAACACGTAAAAAGACCACTTTGTTTCCAAAGTGGGTGCACTCATATCATATCATATCGTGTTGGTATCAACCATATCACGTGAACTAGTATCATATCAGAACCATATTCAGAATCAAATCAGATAAGTATGCCAAAGGTTTTTCATATCCATATAATATCAAACCACGTGCTAAACACATTCATATCATTTTTGGATGATCAATAACAGATCCCAAAATATTTCATAACTCATGTTTACACAATGCATGTCAGAAAATATTTTTCTTTTTTCGTACAGATTTCATGAGTGATGCAAATAAACGACCGAGGTTGGTTTTTCTCAAGTTTTCATTTCATCACAAAATATACAAAGTTTTCAAAAAGTCAACCTTAGTCTCAATAATTCGTATAAAACCTAGCATAGGAACCCCGCTTACCTGGACTTCTTAACTTTTCAAAAATTTTCTCAACAATGCCGAACAATTATTAATCGTCACCTATAAGGTAATCACGAAAATTTCTATAAATTTCCATTCAATCTATTCAACCCTAAACTTCTAAGATAATCTATTTTTAATTCCTCAAAATCCAAAATTCTCATTATTCTAGAAATACCAACATCTCTTTCTAATTCATCAATATCCAACTTACTAACTCCAACTAAAACATTAAAAAATCTAACTTATTTACGTTTGAGATCTTACTATAATATAAGAAACCAAATAACATAACTATATTGAGGTCATCATAAGTAGAAAATCATACTTTTATTTAAATCAACACTATTCTTTTAAAAGGAATTAAAAAAAAGATTTTTTTTTTTTTACACTTACCAATCACTTCGAAAATTCATCAATATTTACTTAATAAATATTCCGATAAAAATATTAGTCTCTTAAAAAAAATACCAACTTAACAAAATAAACCCACATGTGCCCAAGTCTAAATAATTAAAAGTCACATGCGGCCCTCATTTCAAACACAAAATACACCATGAAAAACCCTTTCTAAAAAATAGATTTACTTCCTTTAGTTAACAATATTATTAAAAATATCATCTCCGCAAATACAATATTTTATGAGACTTAAAAATAAAAACCCATTTAATGTAAACTCAAATAGACCCCTTGTAACACCCCGTATTTTAGTGTATTTTAATAAATGAATTATTTTTATTGATTCAGAATTTATTCTCTTGTTTTAAAATTATTGGATTTTTAATTAGACTATTTTTATGATTTTTAGTTTACGAAAATTATTTTTTTTGAAGTGCTTTCTTTAAATTAATTATTGTTATGTGTTTAAATTTCTTCTCGAATTAAATTAACTTATTGTTGGGTTTAATTATTTATTTTCAATTTAATCACTGTGTTTGAATTATTTTATTTCACTTGCAGTTTTAAAATCGTTTCCGTTGGATCATTTTTATGACCCAAGATGTGAGGATTGGACCTCATTTCTTTTCCCTCTATTTTTCTTTTCTTCTTTTCTTTTTCTTTTCTTTTCTTTTTCTCCTCCTGGTCTTCCTCCCCGCGCGCGAGTCTCTCTCTCTCTCTCTCTCTCTCTCTCGCCGTGCAGCCGTTCCTCACCCAGCCCGCTGCCGTCGCGCCGCCGTGCGCGACACCGCCCAGCCGACTAGCTCCCCCACCGGCCGGCGACCTCACCCCCCAAATCCCAGCCCCTACCTCGCCGCCGGTAGCCCGCACGCACCCCACAAAGCCGCGGCGTTCTTTGTGCTCGCGCGCCGCCGTCGCGCCACCACCGGCCACCATCTCTTCACCACTTCATCCCCAACCTCCCAGCTACCCAATGGATCCAACCCCGGCTCCGATCCGTCACCGGTGAAGCCCCACCAAGTCCATTTCGATTTGTGCATTTTTGGCCTAAAACACCCCTTGCGCCGCCACCCACGGCAAACCACCACCACCATTGGCTTCACCGACCTCTCTTGGCCCTACCCTATCAATTTTGGGTCTTGGTTTGTCTCCGTTGAAAAGTGGGTTTTTGAGACTCACGGCCAGAGTGTATTTTACACTGTTACGTTGCTGAGCCGCCACTTCTTGCAGTTTCTTGATCCTTCGGAAATTATTATATAGCAATGTAAGTATTTCTCCAAAGAACTTTCGTAATTTAAATGTATTTTTGCACTAACATATTACACTGTATTTGTTTGACATGCCGGACTGAGTCCGAGGAGTTCGGGGATCGGATGGATTGATGATTGGAGTTGTTTGGGTTGGTTTGATTGGATTGAGTGATGGAGTTGTTAGTATGATTGGTTTAGACTATGAGATTTGTTGGCTGTTCGGGTTTAAATATTGGTGTTTTGGGTATGACGTGGGTTGTGGTGGATATTAGTGATTTTATGAAGTAATGATATATTTTGGGATTATGAAGGTTTTAAGTTTTGAGAAATTTAAAATAGGTTATTTAAGAAGCTTAGGCTTAAATATCGACATATGTGATCTATTGGAAACTTACAGAAATTACGTGATTATTTTTATAGGTGACGATTTATAGTCGACTCGACATTTTTGAGGAAATTTTTGGAAAAGTTAAGTCGTCCAGGTAAGCGGGGTTCCTATGCTAGATTGGCATAAAAAGAAATGAACTGAGGTTGGTTTGTAAAAATGTGCATGTTGTTTTAAAAAGAAAAAGTGAAAAACAACCTCAGTATATGTTTTGCATTCCCTCATGAGATACATATGAAAGAGAAAAGAAATGTTTTTGACATGAAATGTGTAGACATGAGCAATATTTGACATGTTTCTGAAATATACAAAAGAGCGAATATGATATCATTGACATTTTTATGCATGTGATATGAAATGATATGGATCTGTTTTTGATCAAATAGAAATGATATGAATATGTTTCGCACGTGTTTTGATATGATATGGATATGATAAAACTTTGGCATACTTATCTGTTCTGAATATGGTTCTGATATGATGATACTGTTCACGTGATATGGTTGGTACCACCATGATATGATATGAGTGCACCCACTTTGGAAACAAAGTGGTCTTTTTACGTGTTCTTTCCTGTGTGCACACTCGGGGCTCCGAGATTGAAAAAGGGGAAGTTCACCACATGATACTGCCTGGTTTGGCCACCGGGGATAGCACAACCCTACCACGGGGGTTAAACATGGTATATGATATGATATGATAAGATGAATATGTTCAGTTATGTTATGCCAAAGTGTTTTTGAATATGAAATGGATCCTCAAATATGAATTGTTGACTTGAGTATGAAATGTTGAAAAGTCGCTCTGATTTTCTGATAACACGTTTTCTGAGATCTGCATATAAAAATAAAATGTTTTGTTTCTGCATATTGAACTTTCTGAAAAGGCTCATGTTTACATGCTAGTATATGTTCTCTGCTTACTGAGTTGTTGATAACTCACCCCTTATCTCCACAATATTTTCAGATGATTTGAATGTTTCAGTTGAGGATCAAAGATATGGAGCATGGGTGAGAAGAGTTAAGAATGATGGTTTAAGCATAGAAGGTTTATATGGGTATTGATGGTTTTCATTCAGTAAACTTGTTGTGTTCTGAGGTTGTGATTTTTCGGGAGATTAATGTTTATATTAAGATTTTGTCTTGTCTTAGAATCGTTATTCTGGAGTAAGTGATGTAAATATATGAGTATTTTGTGCGATAGAGAAAAATTAGAGTATGTACTATGTGGAAGAAAAATGATTTTTAAGTGGCATGAGTTAACTCTCCGGACTCTCGGGTACGGGGCGTTACAGTTGGTATCAGAGACAGGTTTGAGATTCTGCAGACTATAACAAGAGGTTTTGGATATCTGTTAGTTTAAGGAGTAATTTCATACTTGGAGTATAGAAATTTGAGGACTACAAGCTAGATGATTATGGAGAAATTCCAAGTTTGAGATTCTGCAAACTATAGTGTGTGAAATTTTGGAGTATAGATAGATTTTAAGAAATCATTTTTTTTTTATTTATTTTTTTTTTATTTGAGTTGTTTGTGAAGAGGAATGACGGATCGATGAGAATGTGTATTAATTACAGAGAACTTAATCGGGTGACCATAAAGAATAAGTACCCGCTACCTCGTATAGAGGATTTGTTTGATCAGCTCCAGGGTGCTCAAGTATTTTCAAAGATTGATCTTCGATCGGGTTACCATCAATTGAAGATCAGGGCAAAAGACATAGCTAAGACAGCTTTTAGGACCCGATATGGCCATTATGAGTTTTTGGTCTTGCCTTTTGGCCTGATTAACGCCCCAGCAATATTCATGGATTTGATGAACAGGGTGTTCCATGAATTTTTGGATAAGATTGTAGTGGTTTTATTGATATACTGATATATTCCAAAAGCAAGACTGAGCATAAGGAACATTTGAAGCTGATACTTTGGACACTTAGACATAAAAAGTTGTTTGGTAAATTGAAGAAGTGTGAATTTTGGCTTGATTCAATCGCATTTCTAGGGCATGTACTTTCGAAAGATGACATATGAGGTTTGGCATACTATAATAAGATGTTTGATGATATTTAAGGTTTTAAAATTTTGAAGGCACTAGGACATGATTTTAAAGATATTTGGTTTGAGCTTTTGCATACTCATGTTGGATGGCGTACGAAATCTGAGGTTTTGAATATCCATGGGTTAGGAAGTTAACTCAGATTGGAGGTATGAAAATTTGAAGATTATAAGAGATGATTTTAATTGTTTTTAAAGTTTTAGAATCCGGCAACATTTTGGAATATATTCTAAGATGTTTGAGGTCTTAGATGGTGTGGGTTTTTAAAAAGAAGATTTTGAAGAGAACTAAGGCTTTAGATTTTAATAAATGACTTTCTTTACACTTGGAGTTTTAGATCAGGTAGGCATACTTTGTTGACTATAGGTAAGGATCTTTTATAAGATGTAATGTTTATAGTTTTGAAGGTGCACATAAGTTCAATTGTATGATAACTTTGAGGTTCTACAGACTATAACATATAAGATTTTGGATATCGATTTAGTTTAGGAAGTAATTTCATATTTGATATATATATAGAAATTTGAGAACTAAGACATGATTATGGGAATATTTCAAGTTTGAGGTTCTGCAGACTGAAAACATTTAAGTTTGGATATCCGTGGTTTAGGAAGAAACTTTAGATTTGAGGTGTAGATTTGTAAAGAATAAGAAGTAATTTTGTAGATATTTAAGATTTTAAATTTTGCAGACTTTATGATTGAGTGTTGAGATTTTGAGGTTTAGTGAGTTTAGATCCAATAAACTTACTTTGTGGACTATAAGAGATAATCTTTATAAGATTTAAAGTTTAGATTCTTGTGGTTTAGATTCTAAAGATGTACGGGAATTTAGACCGATGTCGGGTTTACAATATTTTATGGTAGGAAGGATTATATGAGTTGGTTAAAGATATGGCTAAGATTGGGTAAGACCATATGTCTAGTAGGTACAGTACCAGAAAAGTTTGAGGGTTTAATTTGAAATTATTACTTTTATTTAAATTGAATTTATTTCATTTTATTTGATTTGATTTTATTTGAATTGAAATTATGTTATTTATTTTATATTATTTTGTTTTATTTTATTTTGTTCAAAAAAGGGTTAAAGGTTAAGTTATGACAGGAAGATGGTATGATTGAGAATGTCATTGTTAGGTATCAATATTTAGTGTAGTAGGCTTGAACTTTTATCGACTTGGTTTGCTTTTGAAATCTTGAGGCATGAAAGGAACGGCATGTCTGGGTGATCTCTTTGGGGCGTAATATAATTATGGTTTTAGATTTTGTGGAGATATGACACAAGGCTTTAGAATAGGAGGTTGTAAGTTCAACAAACTTTAAGGATATATTTACGAGAATTTCACTAAAGGATTAAAGTTTGCAAACTTTAAAAAAATGATTTGTTGTCTTTTAATATTTTAGATCTTGAAAGCTTCGGGAGTCGATTGTCTTATTATTGGATATAAGTTCATCGATCTTACAGATTTCGGAAAATGATTCTAATATAGTTTAAGGTTTTAGAATTACAGATTTGAAGGACTAATTTGTAATAAGATTTAAGTTTTTAATTCTGCAGGCTTAGTGTCCTAGCTTGATTTTTGGATATTGATTAGTCTGTGATCATTAAATAGGGTTGATCAGAGTTGAGTTATTGATATAAGAATTTTCAAGGAGAATATTTCTGTGGGTATTGAAGGTATTGATTTAGTTCATGTATTTCCATGGGGATTGAAAATTTGGTTTGAATTGGGGAAAATAATTGTTATTAGTTCGAGGTTCTAGTGGCAGGTTTTGGGATTTGATCCATATCGGATTTGAGGATAATAGCTGGTACAGATTCATGAATGAATTCTTGGTGAGTTTGAGGAAAGTGTGAAATAGTTCATGGTTTTGGAGATCAAGAATTTTCTACCAAATGTGGTGAGAGTTTTCTGGTTAGTAGGTGTTGAGCTACCTCGTACTCAATGGTGTTATGTTGTGATATAATTAAGGATTCAAACCTTGTGTTGATCTTAAGGGTTTATTAGTGATTTGAAAATTTGAGATGATACTTGTAATTAGAGATTAAACTTTTGGTGATGCGGATTTAAGATATAATTCTTGTTGAATTTGAGGGAATAGGTCTGGATGATGAAAATGTTTATTGATGGTTAACTTTGGAAGTGGCTAATAGGTTACCAACTTGTAGAATACAATGAAGGTTGGTGAGTTTTAACATAGGAGTCGATTGAGGTTAGCACAGTTCGTGTTACGAAAATAATAATAATCATTGGGTTTTTGCTGAGTGTTGTATTAATGTTGTTGACGGAAATGGAGATTTTGGATTTCGTGGTCACCCTAGGAGTAATAGACGTGATGTGTCATTGGGAGACTAATGCGAGCATAATGGAATCGCCTATAGGAGTAGACTTGGGAGTGCATTACTCATGCTTGTTGGGAGTTGTTGATGGTATGGTCTTTTCAAGCGTGTTTTGAGTTATATCTTGTATCTTGCCTTTACGTTAATGTTTGACCTTACAAATTTCGAGGACGAAATTTTTTTTTAAGGGGGGGAGGATGTAACACCCCGTATTTTAGTGTATTTTAATAAATGAATTATTTTTATTGATTCAGAATTTATTCTCTTGTTTTAAAATTATTGGATTTTTAATTAGACTATTTTTATGATTTTTAGTTTACGAAAATTATTTTTTTGAAGTGCTTTCTTTAAATTAATTATTGTTATGTGTTTAAATTTCTTCTCGAATTAAATTAACTTATTGTTGGGTTTAATTATTTATTTTCAATTTAATCACTGTGTTTGAATTATTTTATTTCACTTGCAGTTTTAAAATCGTTTCCGTTGAATCATTTTTATGACCCAAGATGTGAGGTTTGGACCTCATTTCTTTTCCCTCTATTTTTCTTTTCTTCTTTTCTTTTTCTTTTCTTTTCTTTTTCTCCTCCTGGTCTTCCTCCCCGCGCGCGAGTTCTTCTCTCTCTCTCTCTCTCTCTCTCTCTCTCTCTCTCGCCGTGCAGCCGTTCCTCACCCAGCCCGCTGCCGTCGCGCCGCCGTGCGCGACACCGCCCAGCCGACTAGCTCCCCCACCGGCCGGCGACCTCACCCCCCAAATCCCAGCCCCTACCTCGCCGCCGGTAGCCCGCACGCACCCCACAAAGCCGCGGCGTTCTTTGTGCTCGCGCGCCGCCGTCGCGCCACCACCGGCCACCATCTCTTCACCACTTCATCCCCAACCTCCCAGCTACCCAATGGATCCAACCCCGGCTCCGATCCATCACCGGTGAAGCCCCACCAAGTCCATTTCCGATTTGTGCATTTTTGGCCTAAAACACCCCTTGCGCCGCCACCCACGGCAAACCACCACCACCATTGGCTTCACCGACCTCTCTAGGCCCTACCCTATCAATTTTGGGTCTTGGTTTGTCTCCGTTGAAAAGTGGGTTTTTGAGACTCACGGCCAGAGTGTATTTTACACTGTTACGTTGCTGAGCCGCCACTTCTTGCAGTTTCTTGATCCTTCGGAAATTATTATATAGCAATGTAAGTATTTCTCCAAAGAACTTTCGTAATTTAAATGTATTTTTGCACTAACATATTACACTGTATTTGTTTGACATGCCGGACTGAGTCCGAGGAGTTCGGGGGTCGGATGGATTGATGATTGGAGTTGTTTGGGTTGGTTTGATTGGATTGGGTGATGGAGTTGTTAGTATGATTGGTTTAGACTATGAGATTTGTTGGCTGTTCGGGTTTAAATATTGGTGTTTTGGGTATGACGTGGGTTGTGGTGGATATTAGTGATTTTATGAAGTAATGATATATTTTGGGATTATGAAGGTTTTAAGTTTTGAGAAATTTAAAATAGGTTATTTAAGAAGCTTAGGCTTAAATATCGACATATGTGATCTATTGGAAACTTACAGAAATTACGTGATTATTTTTATAGGTGACGATTTATAGTCGACTCGACATTTTTGAAGAAATTTTTGGAAAAGTTAAGTCGTCCAGGTAAGCGGGATTCCTATGCTAGATTGGCATAAAAAGAAATGAACTGAGGTTGGTTTGTAAAAATGTGCATGTTGTTTTAAAAAGAAAAAGTGAAAAACAACCTCAGTATATGTTTTGCATTCCCTCATGAGATACATATGAAAGAGAAAAGAAATGTTTTTGACATGAAATGTGTAGACATGAGCAATATTTGACATGTTTCTGAAATATACAAAAGAGCGAATATGATATCATTGACATTTTTATGCATGTGATATGAAATGATATGGATCTGTTTTTGATCAAATAGAAATGATATGAATATGTTTCGCACGTGTTTTGATATGATATGGATATGATAAAACTTTGGCATACTTATCTGTTCTGAATATGGTTCTGATATGATGATACTGTTCACGTGATATGGTTGGTACCACCATGATATGATATGAGTGCACCCACTTTGGAAACAAAGTGGTCTTTTTACGTGTTCTTTCCTGTGTGCACACTCGGGGCTCCGAGATTGAAAAAGGGGAAGTTCACCACATGATACTGCCTGGTTTGGCCACCGGGGATAGCACAACCCTACCACGGGGGTTAAACATGGTATATGATATGATATGATAAGATGAATATGTTCAGTTATGTTATGCCAAAGTGTTTTTGAATATGAAATGGATCCTCAAATATGAATTGTTGACTTGAGTATGAAATGTTGAAAAGTCGCTCTGATTTTCTGATAACACGTTTTCTGAGATCTGCATATAAAAATAAAATGTTTTGTTTCTGCATATTGAACTTTCTGAAAAGGCTCATGTTTACATGCTAGTATATGTTCTCTGCTTACTGAGTTGTTGATAACTCACCCCTTATCTCCACTATATTTTCAGATGATTTGAATGTTTCAGTTGAGGATCAAAGATATGGAGCATGGGTGAGAAGAGTTAAGAATGATGGTTTAAGCATAGAAGGTTTATATGGGTATTGATGGTTTTCATTCAGTAAACTTGTTGTGTTCTGAGGTTGTGATTTTTCGGGAGATTAATGTTTATATTAAGATTTTGTCTTGTCTTAGAATCGTTATTCTGGAGTAAGTGATGTAAATATATGAGTATTTTGTGCGATAGAGAAAAATTAGAGTATGTACTATGTGGAAGAAAAATGATTTTTAAGTGGCATGAGTTAACTCTCCGGACTCTCGGGTACGGGGCGTTACACTGCCAATATTCCATTGTGCACCCCCTTGATGGAAACAATCACACTAACA